>NC_055963.1:8992350-8994850 GCF_018492685.1 Alosa sapidissima
AGAATAGTCATGGCTGATCTTAATGAAATTTAGCTGCATTATTGGATTCATACACTGGACAGTCAACGCTAGTGTATCATCGCGTAGGACCACAGGATTGCTTCAGAAAGCAATCAAAAGCAAAGAAATGCCATTAAACCGAAACATCATTTAGACTAGAGTGGCCTTTAATGCATACTGTTTCAAGCTGAGGCTCACAGGCAATTAGCTTTAGCGGTTAGCCTTTCAAGCATGTCTGTGTCTGTCTGACCACAGTCAAGGCCCACAACACATCAAGAAAATGCCACCACAGTCTCCGAACACAGATAAAGCCATCGCCCTTGTAGCAGTGCAGGAGAGAGCGGCGGAAAGATCTAGAAATCAATACCCTAATAATATCTCAGTGAAAAGAAATAACTTCTAAAAGCCTCAGGCCTGAAACACAATACAGCACCGGAACACCAAGGGAGCAAGTAGGAACAAAGACATTCCCTCTCTCTATGCACACACACACACACACACACACACACCGCTAGGAGGAACAAACATCATCCTGCAAAAGAATAGCTTGCGCCATGTGATTTGAATCTGAATAGTGTCATATCATTAATCCTCCTCATCACCACTATTTAGTGTTATTAATGACATCAGTATTGATGCTCCTCTATGTAGCCGTCGTCCTGTGACAGGCGCTGGGGATATCGTCCATTTAACTGATCAGACGTTATGAGCTCAGACTGCAAGGCTCATTTGATTGGGTTAAAGCTTAATGCCTCAGCATGCTACCACGCCAACCTGGACCGACTAACATCACAGGCCACTACAAGCAACAGACGGCCACGGTTGCCACCAGCAACCAGAAAAGACATAACAAGGCGAATCGAGTGTTATGTCTGTAGTAATGTCTGCTTTGTAGATTAGTTCTGCCTGGTCTGTGAAAGGGGAACATGTGTGATTGTTCCCAATCGATGACATGAAACAGCTGGGAACATGTCAATCAGAGTCCAGCTATAATACAGCAGGAGGCCTGCATGTAGGTCGCCATGGTGATCATTACCACTGCGGATACTGCCCTGTCTCCACAGTCTGCTCTCTCAATCTCATCTAGTTTCACATCAGGAAGTAGACGGAGACAAAACAACCAACCTTGAATGTGCCCCCATGGTGACAATGTCTTATGCAAATTACAGTCACACAGTCAGACTTCGTTTGCTGTGATTAGAGCTGGCATATTGTTATGACTATATTATGATTGCAATTGTTAGGCTATGCTAATGCTATGACAATTGATAGTTATGCAATGATATTTTATTGCTAGCAGTGATTCCTTAAATGAACAGCAGCTATGAGCAGCTATGGCTACATATTGATTACAATTATGCTATGCTAATGCTATGATCACAGTTGATAGTTTGCCTATGCATTGATACAGTATGCTATAGACCCTTTCAAGAGAGTTCCATTATCAGCATCATAGTTGGCACCACAAGGCTTCCGTTTTAACATTCCATATGTTATCTTAATGCAGAGGAAGTAGATTGGGAACCAAATAGAATGTTCAAGCATTGTTTTTGTTTTTATTGTTGAAAGGGTCTATATGCTAGCGGCTTCTTTGAATGAGCATCAGCTAGCTGGCATTAGGTCACCTCTGGCCCAGATCTGGCTCAGTCCGCTACATACTGTACCTGCTCCACAGCCCTGTGCTTTCTGCTCTGGGCCTCTGTGAATCCTGCTGCACTGTCTAAAGCTCTGTCTGTAAGAGTCATGGGCATCTAAATGGACATAGCTAGCCCATGCTAAATGAGGCTGAAATATCAACATTTTTAGAGACGAGCTATCAGTAACAAATGGCTCCAGTTACAGCTACTTATATACACACTGGAGCTTAACAGACACACTCTCCTCTCTCTCTCTCTCTCTCTAACTCTCTCTCTCTAAAACTCTGTCAGGCCGTGTCCCACAGTTGTACATTATACAGGGCTGAGATCTAGAGGAGAACCCCAGACAAGCCAAGGGCAAATCAGATGAAGAGAGTGACCCATGCTAAACGCACGCTCACACACACACACACACGCTCACACACACACACACACACACACACACACACACACACACACACACACACACACATTACAGTACACTCACACACACACACACACACACACACACACACACACACACACACACACACACACACACACACACAGATACTCCAAGTACACCACAAATGTGGGTAGAAATGTGCTGTGTGGCTGTGTGTGAGCCCATCCCAGGCAGGGCACTGTTAAACAAGAGGCCTTTTGAGTGCATTAGGAGACATTTAGAGACTTGTGGTGCAACAGACCAACAGTAAACACGATGGAAGACATGATTTCAAGTCCATAGGCACATACACACACACATGTACACACACACACACACGCACACGTACACAAACACACACACACACGTACACAAACACACACACGTGGGATAGTGAGAAACGTAATTTCGATCTCATTGTATGTCTGAAACATGTGAA
>NC_055963.1:9004850-9009850 GCF_018492685.1 Alosa sapidissima
GGTCTGTGTGTCTGACTGCCTGGGGTGCGTCACGTGTGTGTGTGTGTGTGTTATAGGGTTAATTTGTATTCAGACAGAGGTGTTTTATTTGTTTTTCTTTTTACTGTCTGGCTCCTGATGCACTGGTGAGTTTCCATTAGGTGCAAGCTGAAGGGCTCACACAAACGGACAACCGCACGTGCGCGCACACACACACACACACACACACACATACACACACACACACACACACACACACACACACACACACACACACACACGTCTCTCTCTCTCTCTCTCTCACACCATGGCCTCAAGGTCACCATGCACCTGCTGCTACAGCAACACAGACACAAACACACAAGACAACTATACACTGATTTCCCTCCAACCAAAACACACACACACACACACACACATACACACACATACACACACACACACACACACACACAGAGAGAGAACCACACAGAGACACAGACATAGACACACACACTCACACACCAGACGGCTACACTGATTTTCTTGGAGAGATACATAGTCACACAGAATCAGGAGCTGCCCCATCTACCATTAGTCGAGTCCTTTCATTGGTCAGCTCAGAATTCCACTACTGATGTGTGCAACAGGACACTGCCACGGGCAACTAGCCTTATAGTAGTAGCAGAGTGGTATTATAATATTATTATCATTTATTACATTATCATCACTGACTTTTAAATCTTTAAAAGCATAAAACTCTTTTGTTGAATTGTATCTCTTGCTTGAGGAAGAGGAGGATGAGGAAGAGGAGGAAGATAAGAAAGAGGAAGAGGAGGGGGAAGAGCAGGAGAGGTACCATGGAGGAGGAGGCCAGACTTCCTGTTGCGGCCATAGAGACGGAACGCCTCCTCCAGCTCCATCTGGGACGAAATGGTGCACGGGTCACCTAGGAGTAAACAAGCAACAAACAAATAAACAAGTAAAAACAAACCCAACACAACTAGTGAGTGAAGTCTAACTGAACGCTGAGCAATTCTAATTCCACCCCAAAGGGGTCGATGGGCAGCTGACTGTAAAAAAGACACAGCACTGAACTAGTCCTGACGTGGCCCTGATCCTGACCTGGAATAAAGTTGGAGCCGACGATTTAGAACACCCTGACAAGACACAGCACTGAACTAGTCCTGACGTGGCCCTGATCCTGACCTGGAATATAGTTGGAGCCGACGATTTAGAACACCCTGACGATTTAGATGATTTAGAACACCCTGACGATTTAGAACACACTGACGATTTAGAAAGATTTAGAACACCCTGACAAGAAGCTTTCTTTTATCATGTTTTTCCTCCTTCTATACACTCTTAAAATGAATGTGTTGAAAACAACACAACTTGAGTTGTTTTTAACACATCTCTGTGTCCAGATAGGGACAACACATTTTGTGTTGTTTCCTTTTTTGATTTGTTACACAATATGTGTTGAAAATAACACCACTTGCAACTTGTGTTGTTTTTTAATACATCTCTGTGTCCAGATTGGGACAACAACACATTCGTTTTAAGAGTGTACACTGCTGTGTTTTAACGCTTTCTCTACAACCGGATTTATCGAGTCTTCAAAGTGAAAGCACCTCTATCTCTGCCTCTATCTACCTCTGCTGGTCTTTCTCTTTGTAGATGAACAAACCAAACAGCACAACACTCCGGAGACACGTCAGACGTGTGGTGTGCGCAGAGCAACTCAAACACTGTCGGACACGTCGTGTGCGCAGCGCAACTCAAACACCGTCAGACACAACGTTGAGATCCCCCCCCCCCCCCCCCCCGCGGTGTAGCGCAGCAGGCCGCCATGGCTCCGGCGCGCCTCTCAGACCCAGATGAAAATTTGATGTGTGTGGATGTGCCGTGCGGCTGTTGATGCTGCCGAAGACCGGGACTGCCATCAGCCCACAGGACAGTGGGGGTGATTCCAGAACACAAGACTGGGACTGCCATCAGCCCACAGGACAGTGGGGGTGATTCCAGAACACAAGACTGGGACTGCCATCAGCCCACAGGCCAGCGGGGGTGATTCCAGAACACCATCCACTTCCTCAGCCCATCACTGGCTATTAATCTCCTCTCAAGAGACTTCACACACACACACACACACACACACACACACACACACACACACACACACACACACACACACACAGTGCTTCATGCACTACCTTACACTTATCAAACACACCGCATCTGGGCATCCCTGACTGACTAATACAGTATGTGTGAGGGACTTCACAGATAGTGGTCCACTCTGGAACGGACGCAGCCAAAACTTTATCAGTAACCACCTGGTCTGGTGCCGCCCTCTCTAGAGACCCCACCCCCCGCCCCAAATATCCACAATAACACAAACAGATAGACATGCTTTCAAAAACAATGGCCAATGACCGGATTCAAAACAGCCATTCAAAATCATGCAGTTTTTAAAACAACTCCTGTGGAAATCACTGAAATATCATGGTTACTTGAGTTTGTTAGCTATGTCATTGCCTAACATGGGTCCTGAAATCATGGAATGTTAGCCTATAGGTATCGGTTAATGAAGTCAGAGCATATGCAGTATCTGACATTTCACAATCACACTATTGGCATTCTACTTCTACCCAACTTCAGAAGCACACACAGCCCTCACAGTTCTAATCTATAGTATAAGTATATATACTCTTTTGATCTTTTGATTAGCCTAGAAATCTAGACGCGCCCCTAGCAAATTACATTTGCTGCCAGGGCTAGTTTAGCAACTCTCCGTTGGCTTGTGAGCTCCAGAAATCGAAACTTAATCAGGCCAATGAAATCTTGTATAGAGTCGTTAGATGGGCTTAACATAATGATTGATGGCAGAGTTGCAACGGTTTGGCTTGAATTCCCTGCTACTTGAAAACAAATAAGATGGATGTTGCTGTTGGCGAACAGTGTGACACGAGTTAAGCTTTTATTAAGTTGGCAAACGTTTGAACTAGCCAACTAGCTCCGCTGGTGGGAAACGCATGGGACTCATAGCGCTGCCGCTGTCCTATTGCGTGCAAAGGGAATTTGAAAGACAACTGATTATCCCGCCCCTCGGACTGAGCACTGCGAACAGTGAG
The DNA here is from genome assembly GCF_018492685.1 of Alosa sapidissima. NCBI lineage: Eukaryota > Metazoa > Chordata > Actinopteri > Clupeiformes > Clupeidae > Alosa > Alosa sapidissima. The sequence continues at coordinate 9,007,946 of NC_055963.1, forward strand.
TGTCCAGACCCTACATTTTAATGTGGGTCTGGCTCGTCAGGCTATCTTTTGATACTCTTTTTATCCCAATCCATGAATTAGTGAAACACACTCAGCACACAGTGAACACACAGTGAGGTGAAGCACACACTAATCCCGGCAGTAATCCAGACGCAGTGAGCTGCCAGCTACAACAGCGGCGCTCGGGGAGCAGTGAGGGGTTAGGTGCCTTGCTCAAGGGCTCTTCGGCCGTGCCTACTGGTCGGGGTTCGAACCGGCAACCCTCCGGTTACAAGACCGAAGCACTAACCAGTAGGCCACGGCTGCCCCTTTTAATCTTACTGACACCAGGCAGACGCGCAGGCACGCACGCACGCACAAACACACACACACACAGACACACAGACACACACACACACCTTCATCGTCAATCCATTTGAGTGTGATGGGTTGCTGCTGATGCAGACTGCAGATCTCTCGGACCTCGTCACACAGCTCAGGGTACGTCAGACTGGCCTCCAGATCAGAGATCAGCATGTCCCTGAGGGTGAAACACACACACACACACACACACACACACACACACACACACACACACACACACACACACACAGAAAAAAACTATTGATCAAGCAAGAAGTAGCCTAAAGTGGAGGATACATGAGAAATGCTGGGCAACCACATAACCGGTTCCATGTGCTCTGATTGGGCGATCATGATAATTTGTTTACTGATTATTTAAGCTCCCCAGAAACAAATGATTCCTAACATCAATGGGAATGTGCCAGAACAACAATACTCAGGAACATTTCCCAACATTGCTCAAAAAGTTGCCTTGTGTAGGCCACCATCATCATAATGCTAAGATTGGTTGTTGAGTCATTCATAAACAAGAGCATTAGTAGGCTGTCTGCAGTTAGCAGTATGCGACAATATATTTATTAAAGGAGAATTCCGGTGTGACATTGACCTAAAGTGTATTGAAACATGATACCGAGTGTGAACGTATGTCTCATAGCCCATCTCGGCTTGTCCCCTGCACTCCAAAATCTGGCGCTAGTTAGCCAATGCTACCAACAGCTTTTTCAATAGTGGTGCTTCGGCATCGGGCTAGCCATGCAAATAAATCACTGTTTTACACCCATTTACGTGGCTCAATGTATCTCCACACTTCATTGGTAGACTTCCGAGGGCCCTGACATTTAAAACGAGACATTGAGAACTTTGAAAAAGCACTGGTAGTTTACTTACAAGACGATTTATACAGACAGTATCTTCACGAAGTTTAGCGTTTGCAGCCATCTTGAATTTAGTCACGATAAGTCGAGCAACGAGTAAGAATGAACAGGTATGATAAGGGATCAGATTCCAAAAATAATTCAGTGGAAATGCATGGATTCCAGTTTCTTCCAGTAGCAGCAACTCAATGTCTCGTTTTAAATGTCAGGGCCCTCGGAAGTCTACCAATGAAGTGTAGAGATACATTGAGCCTCGTAAACAGGTGTAAAACAGTGATTTATTTGCATGGCTAGCCCGATGCCGAAGCACCACTATTGAAAAAGCTGTTGGTAGCATCGGCTAACTAGCGCCAGATTTTGGAGTGCAGGGGACAAGCCGAGATGGGCTATGAGACATACGTTCACACTCGGTATCATGTTTCAATACACTTTAGGTCAATATCACACCGGAATTCTCCTTTAACATGTAAGAGATGATGACAGCCACCGTGTGCCAAGAGTCAAGGGTCAGATCCTATCCTAAGCCTTCATGTCAGAGCACAGTACATGATGTCACCCTTTAGTAGTGTGACCAAGATGCTGAGTTGAGATATACACTGACCAGTGTGCTAATTAGCATGCTAATGGTGTAGCATTGTGTGTGTGTGTGTACGATGCATGGGTGTCATGTGTGTGTGTGTGTGAGTGT
>NC_055963.1:9014850-9064850 GCF_018492685.1 Alosa sapidissima
GAATCACCCAGTGGAGCATTGAGAAAAGAGAGATAAGGGATGACCCAGTTTAAAGTGCTCTGTCTTTCAATGCACTGAGACTAAAGGCTGGTGGGGGGCAGGTCCTCTGTGAAGTGATACCCCCACAGTCTTATTACCCAAAGTATTATACCCATAGGTATGTGCAGTTGAGCAATCATGCTACACACACACACACACACACACACACACACATGCCTGTATGGAAAAGGGAAATAATGTACACACATATTCAAGGTAAAAAAGATATGTGTAACAAACATTCACAAGAACATGCAGACAAATATGAAAAACACACACACACACAGACACACACACACACCTGGCACCTAAGCTATACTTCCTGAAACAGCTTCCATCCTTGACAGCCCTTATATTCTTAATGTAAAAGTAAAGGGATAAATGTGTGTGTGTGTGTGTAGCATGATTGCTCAACTGCACATACCTATGGGTATAAAGGGATAGGCACTAATAACCAGCACTGCTTTCTCTAACACTTACTATGGCTCTCTCACCCAAAGCAGAAATTAGAGCTGCATCCTCTGAAGGACACAAGGTCATCGGTCAAGAGCCCCTTAATTACCAACACCTATTGAGCCACCAAGGACGCTAGGTGACCCCGTTATTAAAGGAAATAAAATGCACTTTAGATCAATTTACGGATGATTGGGAGTACATACGCTGAGTGGACATCAAAATCATGTCATTCGGATGTGTTTTGAGAAAGTTTGATTTTACCGTTTTTAGTCAAAACTCGTTAGCCTGGAAGTGACCAGGGCATGTCATTTCGCCGCTACAAAATGCTATTTTTAAACCTCTTCTACAGTTCCAAACAACATTACACTTACGTGGTAGTGAGTAGAGGGTCCTTAAAGCCAAACTGAAGTATCCCGAGGTCTTTATGTGGTCGGATAGAGAGTCCAGAATGAATTTCATCAAGCCAGTACCTTTCCGGAAATGTTGCTGCTGCAGCTGGTATCTTTAGGGGAAAGTCCGTAGGAGTCGATTGCCGAGTGTGGAGTAACACGCTCTGGAAATTCACAATTTCGTCGCCGTTTTTTAGAAAAAAAAAAAAACATAGTCCAGTATTTCTTTTCAAAATTGAAATGAAGTTGTATGCAACAGCAAACCCTAGCTTACTAACAGGTTGGAATTTTGAAATGTCACGTGACGTGATGTTGTGCAACGACGTGATGCAATCGACTCCTACGGACTTACCGGAAAATACGGTAAGCATTTTACTAGTGAATGTAATATGTAGCCTACAACATAGTTGTAGTGGTCTTTATAGCACATAGCCTATCCTGGTCTAATTGTGTCCAGTGCATAACAGCTTTATGCAACCCTCGCTCTTCTGCCAGTGTCCCTTCTCTGGGCATCACCATGTACCTCTCTACCCACACTATACTCTGGGCACCTCTACACCCGTGCGGTCCTTTTTAGGCTTCTCTATGCCCATGCGGTCCTCTTTGAACACCTCTATTCCTGTGCCGTGCTGTGTTCTCTGCCCATGGCATGTGCTGTGCCCATGGCATGATCTCTGGGAAAAGTTATGCCAATGCCCTCTGTTCTGGACAACACTATGCCCATGCTGTCGACTGTCATCTCTGGGCACCTCTATGCCCATGCTGTCTTCTGTGGGTACCTCTGGGCCTGTGTCATCTTCTCTGGGTCCTGTGGGCACCTCTGTGCCCATGTTGTCCTCTCTGGGCATCTCTATGCCCTGGATGTCTTCTCTGGGTACCTCTGGGTACCTCTGGCTCTCACAGAGGTAACATTAAAGGTCAAAAGATTGTTGATATTCCAGCTCAATCGCTAATTACATTACATCCCTGTGTGTTAACAGGCTAGAATAGTGTTTTGGTCCAAGGCACTTCATTTACCACTTACAGAGCCAGGATTATGATTAAGTACAAGAGATTTCTTTAACACAGAGACAGCATGGCTATGTAGAGGATTTGTGAGCAACAATTATGTTTTAGTGGGAGAAAAAAATTATTGGAATGGAATTACAGACCTACCTTTAATAGGTCAACACAGAGAGCTGAATAATCTGTGGCTCCTGTGTTAAGCTAACTAACCACCCCTGACCAATCTCACCCTGCTAATGAATGACAGGTATGTTGCTGTAGAAACACAATGGTTCAGAGAACACTTGCTGTTCATAAATCATCTCTGAGAGCGAGGACAACAAACGCACTCTCTCTCTCTCTCAAACACATACATTCAAACACACACACACACACACAGAAAGGGATTAGAGACATAGACATGACTAATGTTACAAGGCCTAATAGTGTGTATAACAGTCATCACAGGTATTATGGTCCTACCAGGGGAACACAGAATCGCCATATTCTCAAAGACAGTCTCCCAGTCTATTGGCAAGGTATGTTAGTGTTAGACTTAGTTTAGGCAGAGTGTGTTTCAATGCTAGGACAGAGGTGTGTATCTGGGCTGTCTAAGTTTGTGTATTATAATGTGTATTATAGGCAAGGGGTGGTGGGGGGTGGAGTAATATAAACATAAAACAATATCACAGTGTTTGTGATAACAATGTAAATGACGATACTGTATGATGCATCTCGGTGATGTGTGTGTGTGTGTGTGTCAAATGCAAGGTATCGAAGCAGTACTCTATGCCTATATGCTACAGGCAAACTGTGAGTATTTCTGATGCAGGCTGTGCTAATTTTGTTAGCCATGGGTAGGGGAGGTGTGTGTGTGTGTGTGTGTGTGTGTGTGTGTGTGTGTGTGTGTATCTGTCCTTGAGGCATTGTGATCTGTGTGTGTGTGTATGTGTGTGTGTGTGTGTGTGTGTGTGTGTGTGTGTGAGTGCAACAAACAGGGTGTGTAAGTTGTGCGTGTCAATGCTATACATCTCTGCGCTAATGACAATGGGTGTGACTTCTGTGTCAGTGTGTGAGAGCTCTAACCTTTATCCTGCTTTCTCTGAGTGTGTGTGCGTGTGTGTGTGTGCGTGTGTGTGTGTGCGTGTGTGTGTGTGTGTGTGTGTGTGTGTGTGTGTGTGTGTGGCCGGCCCATGCATCAGCCTCCACAGCCACATCAAATGGCACCAACGCTGATGGCCCCTTCGCCCAACGCTGATTACACCTACACTGGAATAAGCGTCATCATTGGATATTATGGACAGCTAAGAGAGAGAGAGAGAGAGAGAGAGTGTTTGTGTGTGTGTGTGTCAGAGAGATGGAGAGTTCTCCCTCTCAGTGTTTGTTCTGCTAATGATGACATAAGGGTATAAATATGCAGTCATGACAGAATGACTCAAGCATCATTAATATGCAGTGCAATCACAGCAAGGCGTCAGACGACCGTGACAACACCTTCTGTGCATGAGAAGAAGGGTGATGGGTAATTTCTGAGTATTTCAGGTTTATTTTTGTAACAACTATTTCACTGATGCGTGGAATCGCAAGTCAGACCTATCAAGCACAGCTGTACAAATACAAATGTTATAAAAGCTTCAGAAACTACAGAAAAATTAAGTGCAACAAGAATTAGTGAATGTTGAGGCCCATTGAACCATTAGCGACACAGCATGTGCGCTTTCCTGTTTTGTTTCACCTCTCCCCACTCCTGACCTGTGCTGTGTAGCAGAGTTGTGAGTTACAAGTTGATTGTTTTGAACTGCAGTTAGCCCCAGGTTGGTGATATGTTATCTATCCTTGTCATTATCTTGACTCCCATGTCCAAATGTGTTTGAAACCAACACCCTATGCCAGCAAGGCAGTTAGGACTTAAGCAACCTTAAGTCTTGAAACCTTTTCACCCTTAATTTTTAAATGGCAGCACAGAACTACACATATATTAACATATTTTATCTCATTCTCATAAGTCTAATGCTGTGTGAAGTCTGTGCTGTGTCCAAATCAAAATATAAATTAGCCTACGTGTAGCATTTTTACCAGTAGGCCTATCAGCCTATCAGGAATAGCATCTACAATATTTACATTTAATATAGACTATTAGTGGTAGAAATCAAGGTATCTTTAGACAAATCACATTGGTGAGACATTTCTTGTTTTGTTACATATGAACATAGTCTATGTAGACTTCACAAGTAGGCCTACTTCGTGAGTTTCTCCTAAAGACTTTGTGAAAAGTCGACCCTACCTACACCACACTATCCTTACAAGAAATATCTCAGGGGGTCAGCAGAACAACCAAGTGAAAAGAATGTGCCGACATACTACAAACGTGTAGATGTAGCCTACTCTTGAGTGTCTATTTCTATGTGAAGTGTCGTCCTCACAACTTTGTCATAAGTTGCTTAAGATATCAAAACCCAGTGGTTCAATAACTTGAAACTTGAACCCACGTCTCCAGTAACCTTTGAGTTCCCTCAATCGGAATGGAAACACTTACCCGGCGTAATGCGCTTTAATTTTCACGTATTCCGTGTGCAAGTCCATCACTGATCCGTTACTCGTAGGCATTATAATCCAGAAAGGGTAGCATTTACAGTCTTAAAAATTGTATTAATGTTTCCGTTCGAAACTTTAAAGTTGTCGAAGCGAGGATCGATACTCCGTCAAGAGATGAACCCACAACACGACAAAGTCAGCAATAGGCTGTTCTTCAGTGTTTCACTTTGTCAAACCAGACACACATTTGCCCAGTAAAGTTGATCGGCAATGTTCCACGGCTTTTTCGGAAATCCATCCACACCTTGGCAGCTTGTTTCCCAGTCTCACCCTCGCTGGGCTTGCTATGGTAACGGGGCGGAGAAAGCGACGATAAGACGGGTTACTTCCAGGTCTGGATTGGCCTGGTCAGAATCCACCTGTTGTCGAGCGGGGACAGAGCGCCGCTACAAAGTTGCAGCATGGTTTAGAGTATACTGAAACATTTAAGTGATTTCCAAATCGAATATGTCAAAAACATGTCAAATGTCGATGCAGTGTCGCATATAAGTCCCTTGGAAAAGTAATCACATGCAGATCCGTTCTTTTTTGGTCCATTTCTTGCGACATCAGTTCCAGACGTGAGTAGCCTAGGTTCATCCCCCTACCGGCCTAATATCTCAACATCAACATTATCCTCATTCCAGCGATATTAGCCTAGTGTAGTAATGTGTAGTGCATAACACTATCTTATCACGCTGAGGCAACCAGCCTAAGCGCACTATTATAGGCTTCAATAGGCAAGCGCAGTAACGGGTCCATGTGACCGCAAAGTCTTGACAACATCCAATTAACATTTAACAAACCGCCGTAGTCAAGGAAGGTATCCTAGGCTATGCAAGACGGCTGCACCACGCTTGTTTAACACTATTCCTGAGCAAAGTATAACGTATCGCTCTCTTTCAAATAAAAATATCACCGTAGGTTTCTTTACATTGCATTTGAACACAAAGTGGCGTCGTTATGCGCAACGGACATTTTTGGAGAGCGGTAGGCCTGCAGTATTTAAGAAAAAGGGAAATGTAGTCTACAGTGATTCATTATTAGCATCCACATAACTTCGCCATTTAGAGTCCAACTGAGTTTGGAAATGTAAGGCTGGAAGCAGATAAAGGACGATTTTTCTGGTATGTTGGCGACTCCTGCTGGGCAAATGAAGACTCTTAGTCAAGTTATGTGTAGCATCTTCAGGTCCCTAGGTCAGTTTGTCCAAAACTTACCTGGCTAGTAAATTGATTTTTACCCTTTCTTTATATGAAACAAAATAACAAATAATAATATAATGCAGAATACAAAATGCCTACATATGATTAAATATGAAACAAAATAACAAATAATACTAGAAAATGTAATTCCAGGGAATTACCATTGCATGTAAATGTAAAACTGCTGTGTATAACATTATGTGCTGTGTATGAAAACCACTCACTTGGTTAGATGTTAGCTGAGAGTATATGACAGTCAGTACAAATAAATGGTCAATTCAATATTGATCAACATTTGTTTTAATACAGTACTGCAGAAACAGCAGAATGATACTCAGAACACACTAATGAACACTTAACAACCAATGCAAGCTTGAAGTAAAAAAATCAAAGTTGTTGAAACCAATTTTAAAGTTAACCAATAATGATAAGGGAGAAAGATGTCTACTATATTTGCATTCTTACAGAACTTGATGATGCCAATCATATTATCCTAAGACAGATCTATTTATCAGTTTACATTCTGAACTGGCAGCAACAGCTAGAGGCCTCAGTTAATGATAATAGGTCAAATTTGATGGTGATATATACTGAAGAATAAAAGAGTCAGCCCTTCAGATGATCAGTTTTAGACAGAACTTAGGTTAGAATCTTAATTTTCACACAGCACATAAAAACAGAGGTCTAACAGCACAGCTAAGTTTCACAGATGTTACAGCACCGGTATGATTCAAAGGTATGAATGGTTGACAAATATGATTCACAAGTATACAAGTTCCATATAGTTAGTATAGTCCTCACACAACAATATAGTTCACAGAATGTCTCAGTGTAGATCTCGGATAAGTCTCAGTATGGTTAAATGGTATGTGCACAGATATGTTGAGATATGGTCACATGTTTGTAAGAATGTATGTTAGTAGGTATGTTTCTAGCAACATTGTCAGAGATGTATGGTTGACAGGTGTGCACACAGGCACACACGTAATGTCATACATGGTCATCACCACTGGTCTGGTCTGGAACCTAAAAGACAAAAGCAAACAAGTTTAACAGTTATGGCAAAACAATACAATGAATGTCTGCAATTGTCCTAACAGTAGCCTATTCATGGCTTTCATATGGTCCCTTTCCACAGGAGTATAATCAAGCACCAAATGCATTTATAATCTAGGTGCTTGATTGTATACACCTGTGGAAAGGGACCTGATGAAACCCATCAATAGACTAACTATGATAGATAGTGTTTACTTAGGCTACGTAAGAATCAGGAGCATAGAATGAAAACGTAGCCATGGCCTATTTGATACACAAACAAGCGGTGAACAACGTTACAAATTTGGTAAAAATAAAAACAGGAGCATATTTGTTAACTTTAACTAAAATGTGAACGGTGGAAGCTGTAACGTTATGACCATCAACAATGAGTCACGTTATTCATGCCCTTCATGACACCCATTATGGGTTTCATCAGGTTCCTTCACACAGTATAATCAAGCACCAGTCTGCATTCATAATCTACTCTAGGTGCTTGATTCTATACACCCGTGTAAAGTGACCTGATGTCGAATAAAATCAGAGGCATAGTATCTGTGCACCCGCTTCAAACGTTATCACTCGATTGAATGGGCGTTATCAATCGTAACTAGAAAAGCATTTCCTGAAGGAAATACAGTGCATGAAAATGCAAAAATATGATGTAAAATATCATACAGAATAAAAACAAACTATATTGGTTGCTAGGTAGATGAGGTTTAATATAGTTGGAATGACTGAACAGTTAAATAGGTGGATAGTTTAAATGGTTAAATTATTTAGGTAGATAGTTGACGATAACTGACAGTTGGAATGGCTCTAATGTTTGCTAGCAGTTGTGCTAACTATGTTAACAAAGATAATAATGCTAACCAAGTTACTTAACTTAGTTCATTTAGCTAATGTTTTCTAGCAGTTTTTTAAAAAATGTTAATAATGTTAATGTTGTTAACTATGTTAACAATGCTAACTATGTGACTTAGCTAACTTAGCTAATCATTTATAGTAGTTATGCTAAAATACTAAGAATGCTAACATGCTAACCATGTGACTTAGCTAACTTAGCTATTCATTTTTAGCAGTTATGCTAACATGCTAACTATGCTAACCATATTACTTAGCTAACTTAGCTAATGTTTTCTAATGTTTTCTAATAGTTTTGTCAAAAATGATAACTATGTCAACAATGCTAACTAGCGTGCTAACAATGTTAACTATGCTAACCATGTGACTTAGCTAATTTGGCTTATCATTTTTAGTAGTTATGCTAACTATGTTAACTAGCATGTTGACAATGCTAACATGTTAACTATGCTAACCATGTGACTTAGCTAACCTAGCTAACCATTTTTAGTAGTTATGCTAACTATGCTAACTAGCATGCTAACTATGCTAACCATGTGACTTAGCTAGCCTAGCTAATCATTTTTAGCAGTTATGCTAACTAGCATGTTAACAATGTTAACAATGCTAACCATGTTACTTTGCTAACTTAGCTAATCATTTTTAGCAGTTTTATAAAAAATGCTAACACTGCTAGCAATGCTAGCATGCTAACTATGCTAACCATGCTAGCTAGCTACAGTGGGTAGGAGTCATAGTTGATGACAAGTAACAGTTACAATGGCTGAACAGTTAGAAAGTTCAGTAGTTTAAAGGGTTAAATTGTTTAACAGTGAAATATTGCAGTGAGGACTTTTATTTTGAAACACTTTTTGGCAGAAGAAGCAGTTGATCAGGATGTGTAGTCTTTTTGTATGCTTTAAGCCTGAGACTGGCAGTTGATCCAGGTGGCCGGAACACCTGGCATAGGATTCTAATTGCTTAACGGCTCTATTGTGATGTCATCAGCCCATGTTAAGTCTATGGGGAAATTTTGAGTAGTTTTTAATTAATAGTTTAAAAAGTATAAAAGTTACAAAGCTGAAAAATACATAGCCCACGTCCTAAGTAAGACCTACGTAACATAGTTTGAATGAAGTTTCTACGTTAAACGGTTGAAGCTGCATTAACTGCGTTAGAAGAAGAAGAATAAGTCAGAAGAAGAAAAAGCCTTGGAATAACAGTACAGTGCACTGTAATAATTACAGTAGGCCACTGGCACTGTTGTTGGTGACATGCTTGTTTCCTATTGTCTCACGTCACTTGCCTGTCTTGTGCCACTTGCCTTCTGTCCAGCACCATTCGCCTATTGTCTCTACACTGTCTCAAGCCACTGACCTACTGTCTTGTGCCTCTCACCTATACTGTCCCATGCCACTTGCCAACTGTCTGCACACTGCACGCATTCCAAAAATATATTGGTCCTGGCATATTGAATTATTCTATTTCTTTCTGATTTCCAGGTTGTCAGGCTCATTACCCACCAAAGCAGAAAGACACAGTGAAAGCAACAACCCAGCAACAACCACTACAATGGGGTGCGCCATGTTCAACCAACCACCAACTACCAGATCTCTGCCCAGCCAGTCAGCGAAGATTTGACAACCCAGGGGATTCTGTAGAATGGCGCTGGCCAATGGATCTGTTGCTTTGCCAAGATCCTTTGCTGATCCTAGCACTTACCCCCGGTCTTGAACTGACACTCAACTGTTTAAAAACAGCACTCACTTTTTTTATATATATGTCCTATATTTCTATTTTGATACATACATGTTCTATATTTCAGTCTTGCACTTTAATTTAATGTTTATTGTCTATGGCTATGTCCATAGTATGTCTATGTCTGTATTTAAAGCATGTCTATGTCTGCATGGGAAAGTAAGAAACGAAATTTCAATTCTTTGTATGACCAGTGCATGTAAAGAAATTGACAATAAAAGCCGACTTGACTTGACTTGACTTGACTTGACTCACTGATGCACTTATTCTTACTGTAGGCCTACTCTTCTACTCTATTTTTAAATTGTCCTAAAATTGTTGAGAGAATTGCTTTAAAACTTAAACTGTTTACCATGTTGTTAGTCGCTTTGGTTAAAAATCTGTCAGCTTAATGTAATATAATGTAAGATAACCCTTTTTTTGTAGGCCCTATGTTTGTTTGCCAACAACTTGAGTCTGTGTGTTACAAGTTGTTTCAGTTCCTCAGAATTGTAACTCTCAAAACTGCTTGTTCAAACTCCTTTTCATCTAATCACTTGTGCACACCATTAAAGCAATTGCTCTCAATAAACAGCAAATGCTTTAGTACACCCATGCTTCTGATTGTAGGCTACAAATGTTTGTTGTTTATTTACATTTTTGCTTGCTAATGTCATGTTGGTCAAAAAGCACTATACTGTACTGGTTCCATGCACAATAGTCCTACCCCTAACAAATATTGGCCTTTATTTCATCGTTTGAGTTATTACATGCAAATATGTTCTCGTGTATGCTGAGTTCTCATAAGAACTGTTCTTGGTTTCTATGAAATAACTACATGAACAACTCTAATTAATAATTAGTTAGGCTAGGTCTACTCCAAAAGGGAAATCAGATATAGGCCTACCGTTTTTGCAATAGTCTAGGCTACGTTTACTTTACTAAATATTACATTTTGCATGTTGCACCAAGAACCCAGAGCCGTAGGCCATATCATTTACGCATTTAGAACCCTACTACGTAATTTCCCTAGTTTGTAAACTTTCCAGACATACGCAACCAAACTGGTGTGCATCTGGTAGAGAGACGGAGAAAAGCGCAGCTACTTTTCAAACCAACGGCTGAAAGTAAGTTCATGCATTTTTTTCTCATGCATATCACAACTTTTTATGTTTTATTTGTTTGTATGTTTGTTTTTTCACAGTTTCACCCGACAGGGATTTAAGGTGTCGTTTCCATCTATGGTTTCCATACGCCTACGTCTTGTGCATTTGCGAAAAAACCGTTACTCATTCATTCCTATCGCCTCGTTTCCATCTATTTGCACATGCGCCATCACTCAATAATTCCTAAGTGATCTCCGGAGGGACAAAATCTTCTTTCCGTAGTAGGCCTATACGGTCCTGATTGTAAGCTTCATTGAAAGTATTAATACAAATATTTTTTTAGTTGTGCATTTCGCCGATCTTGTTATAACACTCTCTGACCGGAAGTTGAAATGTTTTCGGGAGAAAACTACAATACCCTACACTCACCACCAGGATTCCCGTCTGTAATGATAGTTATAATGCAGGCCTAGAACATTTGGCTATAAATGGTATGATGTTTTAACAGATCTAATTAAAATTAATGCTAGTACTCCTTGCACAAATCCATGATTATTTCTAAACATGACATGCCTTTTCATGTATTGTAATATAACTTAAAATCCCAAATAAGAACTTTTGTAACAATTTGCCATTGTCATTCTTATCACATTAAGACATTAACAATTTAACAGTGACCTTGCTCTTAATGTGTAATGTACAGGACTGAATATTAGGCCTACACATGGCTTTGCACATAAGAACACTCAAAGCATTTTGGGTAGCATTCACTCTTCAGTAACTCTCCACCAAACAATACCAGACCATACCAGAACCACCAAACCATAACAGAACCAACGACACTACAGTATTGCTGTAGTGTACCTGTAGTATTTCTATTACCATAGAAAGGTAGAATATAACTTATTATAGTTTCCCAGATAGCAAAATCAGCCACTTGAGGTCTGTCGTTGGACCACCATCTCTTAAATTTAACTTGTCATAAAATATAACTGAACAAATGAAAAAGATTTCAGACCAATATTGGGAAAATATTGGGCCAGAGAACCGATGAGCAAAATGCCAGCGGACCGCCAGCTATGCCCCCAATGGACCGACAGTGGTCCGCCAGTCTCGTGCAATCTGGTTTAAATCACATCTACACACAAGCATTGCAGAAATATATGATTTGTTGTACAATGACATGAAGATCATAAGATTTTTTTCATGGTTTTCATGGTTACTAATTGTATTTTGTATATTTTTCTCTGTTCAAGTTTGAAGATGGCAGACAGAGGTAATCCTTAAAGTTGCTGATCTAGAAGTGTTTTAATGTGCTTATGAAAGATGGTATGTTATGCTGGGTCTATACTGCAATGCTGTCTTTTCTATACTGACTAGTTCTATCCTTTTTGTATTATAGCAAAAAGAACTAAAATAAGCTTCGAGCTTCGCGAAAAATTGAAGCAATTTTTCAATGAGGGGATGAGGTCAGTCAGTTCACCCCTCATAAAAGAGGCTAGTATAGCTACAGGCCTGGAAAGCCGTATCATCGAAGTAAGATTTAGAAATCTGTAAAAAAATTCATGTTAAATTCTATTGCACAACAAATGCTGATACAAATATTCAAATACAGAATAACTGTTCAAATTCAGTTCAGTTTATGTAATACCGTTTCATCATTTTGTGTTCTCCCTTTCAGAACTGTATTGGAAACCATAAAAGGGTTGTTGCTCCCGCACAACCCCGACCGGCAAAGATAAATTGCCACATGCGGGAACTGTCAGCATATAATATCTTTTGCCGGGACCTGTTAAAGAATAAAGGTATTCTTATATATTAATATAAAGAATATTATATTTAATTGATGCTTTTAGTTTGTTGGTTTGTTGTTGCACATAGTGGCCCTATTTACATTCCTTGGGGTGCATTGGGGAAATACAATACATAATGAAACTGTATTCATCATAAGTATCGGCTGATGTACTGTGCACACTTGGTTAACTTTTTTTTTTTTTATTAAGGATTGCGGCTAGCCCAAGGCAACCCTGGAAATCCAGAGTTCTCGCAAAAGCACAATTTGATTTTGCTCAGCGAGTCACTCTAGCGATGAGTAATGACGACAATGCTGTACTGTTAAAGTCCGGAATCGGTCAGTAAACATTGGTCGTAGTGTTATCCAATTGCGTCGAAGTCTGGAATCAGTCTGTAAACATTGGTAGTAGTGTTATTCAATTGCATGCAGTGATATTGTTAAATGCATGCTTGGTGCCGCCCCTTGAGTTGGGCCATTTTCATTAACGGTACTCATAGCCAGACTCTTAATCTTTTGGATTTGGGTCTGGATTCTCAGGTAGCCCAAGGCTTTATCTCAGCAGGATTCCTATGCATTCACTAAATGACTTACAGTAAAGATCCATGCAACATCGAAACTACTTTGCAGACTCTGAATTGTTAAATGCACAATTTTTTTCCAGGCACAATGAGCGATATTAAGGGCCAGTGGTCCTCTAGGCAGAGAGGCAAAGGAGAGCTATGAACAGGAAGCAGCAGCACTCCGGGCGCAGGAGGCAGAGCTAAGTGGTTAAATGAGGGAGGACAGAATCAAGCGTCATCTTAAGCTGCTAAAATTAGAGGTTTGAAAGGAAGCTTAATTTGTTAGGCATTACAGGCAGGGGTGTAGTGGTAAAATAAGAGGTGGGTAAACTGTGAATTCTGTTATCATAGTAAGGTGGACTGCGCTGTGCGGTATCGGATTTTTAAAATGGCATTCAGAACATGTTTGATGATGGTGGAGATTGTTGTCCAATGTTCTCTGAACTGACCACGTTTAGCCTCCACTACATCCCTGATTACATGTATACAGGGTGCTGTAAGGAGGGGTGGGTGTTTGTGGTGTTCATTCCAAAAGGGCCTGCTCTGACAGGGACTGTCTACATATCTACAAGGTTCATTGTCTAGAGCAATTATGGGTTGCATTTCAGTGCTTTTTTTTTTTTTTGCGTGGGTGTTGTCAATTTTGTATTTATTCCAATTGGTTTTTTTCATTGTTAATCCATTGACATTTTTTGGTCATCATTTGTACCTAATTATAAAGGTGGCTAAGCTGGAGGCTATGGGGGTGGAGACTGCCATTGTCTCCATCGACAAATTGAGCTGTGGGACACTGGAGGTGTTTGAGGTGTCCAGCAAAGAGGCCGCAGTGTTCCTGGACAAGTCAGACACCTCCAGCAAATATACGATGCATTTCAAAGGTAGCACTCATCTTCAATTTACATAAATGGACTCAGGCCTTAGTGCCACATACACAATGCAGTTTTATCAAATTAATTGTTGTGTGTTGTTACTTTCTGTTGTTACTTTTGCAGCTGGCTCCTTACGTCCTGTGTCAACAAAGGAAGACCTCAGTGTTCTGCACAAAAAAGTGCAAGAACTGCTCAATAAAAAATACAGTGCGCTTTTTCTTGTATTCTTTCTAAAAGAGCAGTGTTAACCCTTAAAGGAGTACCGTCACGGAATGTTGAGAAATGAACGTTCTAAAGAATATCTGGGTTCATTGAATTCAACATAGAATTTTAGAACCTTCAATTGTTGCGGAACTTAAAAAACCTACACCTTTAAGGGTTAAGAAATGGCTCAGGCTTACACTGTTGTCTGTGTAACATACTGTATGCATGCAGAATATCCACATGTCTTTCAGAGGAGGCTGGAGGTGCTGGGAGGGTCCCCTACAAGTCCCTGCAGGGCAGGCCAGTTGTTGTCGCTGTGTCGCTCAACACATTTTTGTCAACACCATCAGGCCGTTTTGTTAAAAGTAAATGGTCCAATCAATGATCTAGGCAACACATTTTCTTCTCTCTCCTTCATTTTACATCTCATGGTTACTGACTAGAACGGCTTGGGGTCAAAGGAATCAATTAATCTGCGCTATTTTTTTTAATCAGTTATTTTTTCTCAAATGAATCAGTTATTTTGACAGCCCTACAAAAAACATAAACAATTAGGTTAAAACAATTGTCAAGTATAATGAAAGCATTTAGATATACTGTAGTATTAGAACCTGTTGTTTATAACATAAGGCAACATAAATGAATAAATACTGACGTTGTCACACAAATTGCAATTATGAAAATTAATTCAAATACTTCTATTGTTTTGTTTTATGTATCTTAGGTGCACAGCAGATGGAGGAAGTCATAACTACTGCAGATGGAGGTAGATCTGAATTGTGCTTGACATCAGTTTGCTTTACACATGCTACAACATGTTTTAGATATAAGCGTCACACCTTTACATTTAACCATGATACAATGATACTAATTATTTGATATGATCTTATGTACATTAGCTGTAATCTGAATTGTGATGTTGTGACCCTGAACTCACCACAAGCTAACCAAATTGTTTTTATAAGTGCTCATTTCTCCTTTTTGCCCATACAATTCAATCTGATGCTATCAATCCGCTCTGATGACTATACAACTCTCACTTTATCATTCCACAGACATAACTTTGAAGAACATGGACACAGAAGGCTTTTCTTTTTTTCTTTCCTTTACATTTCACCACAATGTATTTTATTGTATGAAACAACACCAAATGTCACCTTTGATTCATTCTGTAATGTTGTCATACCAGCAGACACAGCAGATGGGCAGCTGTACAGCTTTTGGAGGCCATCTATGACAATGGTATTTCTTCCAGTACAAATTGCATTGCCAATTGGCGGAACTTAGTGTTTGATAGTATTATTTTTACATTTAGTTGATTATTGACTTTGCACACGGATACTAGCAATGGCAGCCAGTGTTTTTTTGTGATGAGTGGGCACATGAATTTCCATTTGTATTTGTTCTTTATTATTTAATCTGATTTGTGGTTGACCTAAGTTTGCTTTTCATGTACACATGCTACAACAACAGTGATTATTTGAAATATCCAGACTACATAAGTGATCCTTTTCCTATCCTTCTCCTATTTTCTTTTACATTTAACCATGATACAATAATACTAATAATTCTATGATATTATATTATGATCTTATGTACATTAGGTGCACAGGAGATGGAGTATGCTGTCATGACTACTTCAGATGAAGGTAGATTTAAACTGAATTGTGCTTGACATCATCTACACATGCTACAACAACATTTATTATTTCAAATATTCATAATACATAAGTGTTAATACATATCAACGGAATATATTACAGAAAAACAGAATGAATATAGATATATAGAATGAACCATATAAACAGATATGGTGATGAAGAGCAGTAGAATATGATACATATATATAGATAGAAAGATAGATAGATAGATATAAGCGTCACTTAGCAGTCAACTGACACTTTATCATTCTGCAGACAGAATTTTGGAAAACATGAACACAAGTTTTTTTTTTTTTGACATTTTTTTAAACACAAATAAAAAGTATTTTTTCTTTACATTTAACCATGATACTAATAATTCTATTATATTATATTATGATCTTATGTACATTAGGTGCACAGCAGATGGAGTATGCTGTCATGACTACTGCAGATGAAGGTAGATTTAATCTGAATTGTGCTTGACAACTGACTTTATCATTCCGCAGACATCATTTTAGAGAACATGGACACAGAAGGTTTTTCTTTTTAAGAGGAATCCTTTAGATGTAACCATGATACAATGATACTAATAATTATGTGATATTTTATGATGTTCTTGCTGCACAAGTCCTCCTTTTTTCCTATACAAACAGATGTATGTCAAGGCAGCTCGGCTGAGGGAATGTTTAAGAGCATGGACGCAGAACATGTGCTGATGGTGGTGGTGCTGCTGCTGCTGATGGTGGTGGTAGTGCTGCTGCTGCTGCTGCTGGTGCTGCTGCTGAAATTCTGAAATTATTGCTATTTCTGTAATTAGACTACATGCCAACCCATACGGCAAAAGCCAGGGGTGCTCCAGCCTCACCACTGCACCAATTCTTCATCTGAAAACAATATAAAAAAGATTATACTTTCCCTCTCTTTTAAAAGCAGCCTCCCTCCCTTTCTTTCTTCACTTTACTATGCTAAATACTGTGGTTGCTATGGTGGTTACTATGGTCATTTTATGGTAGTTGCTAGGTTGTTGCTAGAGAAATTTGAATGGTTGCTATGGTGTTGCTAAGGTAGATATGGTGGTTGCTATGCAAATTAACACGGTGGTTAATGGTGGTTGTTAAGGTAAGCATGTTGGTTGCTATGGTGGTTGCTAGCTTGACATTATACAAGTGGTTGCTAGGGTAATTAAGATGGTTGCTAGGGTGATGCTAGGGTAATTAAGGTGGTTGCCCTTTTTCAAGTTTTAGCCAAAAAACACACTTATGTTGATCCGATCAGTATGAAATCAGAATATGTTGAAGTCAGACCTTCTGCACATGACCCACATGGAGCGTGCAAAGTTTCATCCCTCTAGCTGTAACGCAAAGCATTGTGCCCGCAAAAACTTTTTTGGCGATTTAACATTTAGCCATTTTTCCATTTTTAGCCAAAAAACACACTTATGTTGATCCGATCAGTATGAAATCAGAATATGTTGAACAACGGGACATCACAAATAAGACAGGCTCAGTTTGGAGTCGGTGGATTATTCCCGGAAGGAGATAAACGGTTTGAAACGTACAAGGTTTCCCTCTGCTGGCGCGGTAACGCTAGGTGCTAGAAAGATGGGACCAAGACGCACGGCAACGCCTTGAGGCCCCTGACAACTGTTCCAAAGGTGGGATCTCTGAGACACCCACAAAAAAAACTGTGAAGGAAAAACTTTTAAAAAGTTGACCACTCCCACTTCAGAGGTGGAGTTGTGGGTGGTAGCATGGAGCTACGAGGCTGAAATTCAAGTCAGACCTTCTGCACATGACCCACATGGAGCGTGCAAAGTTTCATCAACAAACTAGCAACCACGACCCTATTCACAACCAAAATGATTACCCTAGCAACCAGCATAGCAACCACTTTATTTAGCATAGCAACCACCATATCTACCCTAGCTAAGTAGCCTTAATCATATATTTTTTGATTGCTTAGTGTGTAGGTGTGATTTAAGCTATAATAAGTTATATTCCACCCTCATGTCCATGAAGAGCTTTGTTTTTACACCTCACTCATACAAAAGACCTTAAACTTCTTTCTCTGACCATTCCTCGGAGAACACTTAATTGGTCAATTGCTCCAAAAATGTTGTCTCTGAACAAACACTTTTTACAGGTTAACTCATCTCAGACTCCCCTAATATAAACCTAATTTCTGATTTTCTGATTTCCAGACCCATGTACCTAAATTCCCAAAGACCGGATCTGTGGCAATTTTCACTTGACGCTCAAGGAAGACAACAATGTCAACAAATGCAGCTCTGCGGTGATACTTCTCCTGAATATCCCATGCCACTGTTCGCCACTTATCTTTTAACTCATAAGGCAATCGTTTAATCACAGCAAGCATATTGGAGGGAGTATTTAATTCATTAAGACCTTGAACCTCATCCATTGCATTGCAACACCGACGCAAAAAGAGACTATATGCCTGAAGAGACTTCACATCCTCTGATCTAATTACTCTCCATGAATGTATTATATCCAAGTATGCAGATGCAATGACATGCTCGTTTCCAAAATGTCCATATAACAAAGTCTTTGCCTTCATGTATCCAGTACCATCGGCCATATGTTGACAGCTTCTAACAAGTTCATTAGGTTGCCCCCTGGTGTACTGTGCTAGGTAATGCAGGCAGTCGTCAGAGTTGTCAGCCTTTGCCTCTATGACCTTTTCAAATAATCGCATAAAAGTATGGAAGTGCAGAGGGTCACCGTCAAATGTTTGAATTTCTCTTTTTGGGAGTTGTGAAAGACTTTGTTGACGCACCAACATACTAGTTATTTAATTGTGTTTCTCCATTACAGACAATATATACTGATTCCCGTTAAGTGTTTGAGAAGGTCTCGGTTGAATTTCTGGAGATGTATCATTTTGGATCACATTCCATGACGGATCTGAAGGCCCCTTGTGGAGATGTGTAAACTTACTTGTCATTGTTTGTTGCTTTGTACTTGTATGAGTTAACCTGTAAACACTTTTTACAGGTTAACTCATCTCAGACCCCTAATATAAACCTAATTTCTGATTTTCTGATTTCCTGACCCATGTACCTTTCAAAATCTTAACCCTAAGTTAGGTTACAAGGAATCCCTATTTATTGCGTAATTAAAGCAAATTAGCAGTGCAAGCAATTATCACAAAATCCATCACATATCAAAATAGCTGTTGCATTGCAGAGAACTAAGTGGAATCTGTTTAAAAATACATTAAACTATATCCTGCATATGCAATATTTCATGAAGTTACAGGAAATCTCTATTTTTGATTTAAGAACTTCTGTTTATCAATGCATGTGAAAAATTTGCTCTCTAAACGTCAGTTTCTAATGATGTCTTGAAGATCAAAATTCCCACAGCATGCAAGATCAGTGAAATTGGGTTTCTTTACAGCACACCTCTGTGTGTCATAATCAATCAAAATATGGATGTTTTAATGCTTTGGGTATGATTTAAGAACTTCTGTTTATCAATGCAGTTTCAGTCAGTTTCTAATGATGTCTTGAAGATCAAACATGCCACATAGCAACTTCCTAAGGTGATTTTACAAGCGATAAGACGTGCTCACAGTGCGGCAAAAGGGCCCATTAAGAGTTTATGTGCCATCAACATGATTTGGAAATGTTATTTTATGATAAAAAACAATGGCCATGAATTGCATACAGTAGGTCAGACAGGGTCACACCACAAATTCAAGAACCTTACCGGTACTTGTTGGTTTTACTGTGTGTTGGGCTACATCCATCTCCCTTTTCTTCCATCTCTCAATATCTCTCTCAGAAATCAACACTAGACAACCAAAATCACAGGAAACGAGAACAGCCAATGTTACTTACCCTACATTGTTACTACTCTCAACTGTTGCTTCTTATGAGCATGGTTTACCTGGTGCCTCTTTGATGACAGATGAGATGTCCTCTTCAGCAAGAACTGTAACTTTTTCTGCTCTGTCCAGTCTTTGTAGGAGTTGCATCTCTGTGAAGACATCATTTATCTCAGACCCGAATGTATGAAATGTATGAAAATGAAACAATTGAATACAGTAACATAAATAACTACCACCACTGACTTTTAATTTTTTTTACTGAGAACATCTTATACGGTGAACAAACCCATGTCAGTGGATTTCCTTCGACCGTAATGGAGAAGCCCATCTGTGAGCAAGTCCAGACGGTGAGATGGGGTCATCTCCTTTGTGACCCTAGCAAACCGTCGAAGGAAGGACCACAGCCTCTCCATTCCCTCCCCATCTGTAAGACCATACCCGTCAAGACGTCTGGTGCTGTACTTGATCTGTGATTTAACAAAGTACTTTCATTTGTGAAACTGCACACACCTCATACGAGAAAATTAGTACAGTCTTTTGAGACATCTCTAATGCCTTTCAGTGAACAGTGACAGTGAAATCACCTGGCATGGCAATTTATGTCCATACACATGGAATGCGGGTACAGCCAATGACATGTTATCTGGAATGCTCTGCCCTGTTTTCTGAAACAGTATGACATTATGTTGAGTCAATATGTGAAGTGTTCTATCCAAACAATAATTGAGTTTTACAAATGAGTTGAGAATGTATCTACTTGCAAGTGTGATGCCACAACACAGGCAATATCATAAATTACTCTCAGGTGTGTGCTGGTGTCCTCACTTCTTCTGAGCAGGTGGTTGATCACATATAATGGATAGATTAATCTATTTGAAAACAATTTGTGTAACACCAGTGAGCTACGGACAACATGTGAATAGGGAAAAATTATCATTCTGGAGTAAAAATTCAGAGATGTTACAACTGTGCCATTAACTTGCCGTTCGCCCTGGCTCATATTAATAAACATGATGGGCATTTCATGCCGACAGGAGGCGCCGAAGACTCCTGTCACATCAAGTTTCAAGGATGGATTCACCCACCAGGGCTATATAGAGAGTGTTCACCTACGGCAGTGGTCCCCAAACTACGGCCTGCGGGCCGGATACGGCCCGCCACCTCATTTTGGGTGGCCCCCCAAAACATGTCCGTGGTATATAGCATCTGCCCCGCATGGGAGTATGACATCGTCAAACTATAACCTCCGTAATTCCCCCATTCATTCTCTATAGCGAGTCTTAACAGTACACGTGTAATACTCTTTTTGTCCACTGGTGGTTGTTTTGGCGCTGTTTTGCCATCGAAAACGGAATGAAATGTAGGCCTACAGTACTTGCAAACAATGTAAGAGGCCTATGCTGACTGTATCAGTGCTCAAAGTATTCTAAAAGTTTATCAATTAATTGCTAATAACTAACTAACTTCTATTCAAGTCATATTTCTGGGACTTTCTGGGATAATTATTTATATTCACAATTCACAAAGTTCTCATCATGTGAGTGAAAGTGGTCATTTCAGATGTTTTTGCCAGCACTTCATAAAACTCTCATAGTTTGAGAACTTTAAATTATTTGTAGGATATTGCTTGTTCACAATTTGAGCTGTGTATGCAAAGAGTTCACACATTTTGAATATTTCATTTGAGCTACATTTTACACTGCTATGGCATGATGGCAATATAAACACAGCTAGCAATGGTATTAAATTACAGCCTATTAAATGTAATGGATTATTCAACTAAGGTAGACTGTTCACAGCACTAAGCTATTTATGGTTACTGATACTCCGAGTCTCTGGCCCTCTCTTAGAGCCAGGCATTTTGAGCTGGCCCTCGGAAGAAAAAGTTTGGGGACCACTGACCTACGGTATATACAGTAGTCATTGAAAACATTACAACTGCATATAGTTACAGCGCCTACATGAAAGCCAACGCAATACTTTAAATATTTTACTATTTTTCTTTTAGTACAATCAAGTAGAAGAAGGTGTGTAACCATATGGAGCTGATGTTTCACACTGACATGGACTCAAGTCAGTGTTCCATGTAAGCAACGGAAATGTTGATTTCACACACAGGACGTCAAACTCACTTCTGTGTGGGTGAGGTTGTGCCTCCAGCGCAGGGTGTTACAAAACCCCTCCACAGACACCTGGCACTCCAGAGACAGGTTCACAAACAGCTCAAGGAGAGACACTGAAAACACTGTCTGGGGCTTGTTGGGGGTTGCAGGCCAGAGTCCATACAGTATACCAAGAGAGTGCAGACTTCTGATTGACACTCACACAGTTGGACTCTGATGGTGCACAGCTTTCCTGCCAAATACATAGGTTAAACATATCAACATAAGTAAAAAGTAAAGATTAAATAAAAATGAAATCTAGATAGATAGATACTCTATTGATCCCTAAGGGGAAAGTCAAGGTCTCAGTAGCATACAGACATCACACACAACATGCACTTACAGCAGAAAGGGTAAATATAAGCATATACAACTCCATAACAAAACTCCACTGTACAAAAGAGACAGTAGAAGATAAGAAAACTAGCAAAACTAAATACTAAATATACTATATAAATTACATTAAAAAAATCCACAGTGTGCTTGAGGATGATCAAGCATGAGACACTTGCAGTGGCAGGGCCGGGACTGGCCTGTAGTTCTGTGTGCATGGTAAAGTGCTCAAGAGAGTGAGTGTCATGGTGAAGGTGCAAAAAGTAGTCAAACAGTGCAACAGTGCAAGAATATGGTCTAGAGACCAGCATAAATAATATGGACAAATAAGAGAGTAATGTATAATGTAGACAAGGTAATATAAAAACTATGTCAATCTGTTATGAATCCAAAAGGAAATTTGGAAAAGAGGGGCAACAGACTTTTGTGGCCACAGGTGAAGTGGTCTTCAGCTCAACAACCTGAAGGGTATCAATGTTTTGAATGCTCATTACATGCATTATCCTCTTTTCTTTTTCTGTCACAAACCTGTATTTACAATGACCCTCATGTCCCTGAAGTAGCTGGCATGGGTGTCATGCCCTGCAGGTAGAAACAGGACTAACCTCAGGCAGGACAGGGTTGCAAAGGGGCGGAAAATTTCCGGTAAATTTCCATGGGAAGTTAAGCTGGGGAATTTTGGAAATATTCCATATTGGAAACTTTCCATGGGAATTAATGGAAATTTAGGGGAACTAACTGGGAATTAATTGTAATGTAATCGAATTGTATCATATCCAAGCATAAATATAAACAGAAGTCATAAGAAAACATCCATGCAAAATGTTTTTAACAGATATTTCAACAGATTTATTTGTAAGTAGAAAAGAACAAGTTATAATTATTTTATTGAATATTGAACATCACTTGTTTCATGGAAGAACAAAAACAGGAATGTTGGGTTAAATATTACTCATCCCCCAACCCCACTCATTCAAAAATGCACCCCCATCCAAAAATCCCCATAAAATCCTATTCAAAATGTTAAATGAAAAAAGCCCCTCTCCCTCCAAAACGTCCCATTAAACATGCAAATCTTTCTTCAAGCAATCCTCTACATTTTTGCTCAGTCAATGGGCTCTTCCTGGGCCTCATTAACATCCAACAACATGTCCACTTCCTCAACATCCAACTCTGAGTCTTCCTCTTCAGTGTCACTTTCCAGCCTTGTTGAGGATGGCTGTGTCAGGCTCAAAGAGCCTTAGGTTTGCCCGAATGCCAACCAGTTTTTCCACTCTCACATTTGTGAGCCTGTTGCGAACCTTTGTGTGCGTGTTCCCAAACAGGGACCAGTTGCGCTCGGAGGCGGCTGATGATGGTGGGATTTGGAGGATGATGGAGGCTACCGGTGCGAGGGCCTCAGATGCACAAAGTCCCTTCCACCAGGTGGCTGCAGATATGTGCTGGCATGACTGCCATATTCCATCCCCTTTCCAAAGGCCTTGCTTTGTTCGATACTTTGCCAAACTGCCTAGAACTTTGCCTTTATCAAGACCCAGGTGGTCAGACATGGCTGTGATGACCGCATAGGCACCGTTAATCTCTTCCCCAGAAAGTATGCCCGTCATATTTTGGGTCCAGCATGTACGCTGCTGCATGCACCGGCTTCATGCAGAATTCCCTCCGCTTTTCCAATGACTTGACCACAGCAGTTTCCTCTGCTTTCAGTAGTAGGGAAGTGGGCAGGACTGTCTGGATTTCTTCTTTGAGTTCTGCAAAAAGGCACTGGACATCTGATAGGATTGCACCATCACCCTCTATCTTCGCTATTGCTGCTGCAATAGGTTTGAGGATTTTCTGACTGCTAGACACTCTTCTAAGATGACCTTCTTTATGTCACTGTCAATGCCTGCAGACGCGGATATGGCCATCTCTTGCAGAGACTCCTTTCCCTCCAGAAGGCTGTCAAACATGATAACAACGCCACCCCATCGTGTGCTGGCGAGCTTCAGTGTAGTACTCCTGTTCTTTTCCTTTTGCTTTGACAGATATGTAGCGGAAGCTACTTGTTTGCCTTTCACATATTTCACAACTTGCTTCGCTCTCTTGTTCAGGGTGTCCATTGTTTTCAGTGCCATTATAGTACAGCGGTTAAGCCCTCAAATCAAGGGGAATTGTGCACTTTTTGAAAGAAACATGAAACTTCTACCATAGTTAGGTTATACCATAAGGTTTATTTTCAGATTGGGAGGGAAGTCAAATTTGACCTCTGAGGCCTGGGAGAGGTCAAATCCAAGATGGCCGCCAATAATGTTCAAAAGTGCCTCACGTTGGAACCAAACACAGTAGAAAAACACTTAAGGTGTCATTTCCCACTAACTTTTGGGTGCCCATTCTGTATCTGATAACTTTGAAACCACCAGAGTTCAAGAAAATGCATTTATGTAAAGGTCAAGGTAAACAAAACATCAAAATATTCATTTTTTATGTATCCCAATTCATTTCTTTGTTGTCCCTGTATTATTCAGTTATTAGTTGTTATTTCATGAGATTTGAGGCTAATTTCATTTCTTCACAGCACAGAACTAGATGTACCGCATAGCGGTACAAAATATGACCGCCGCTCAGTCCTGTACATCCGTTCCGTGAAAATAAATCACACTTCAATTTGTCTCCATATTTTACTCCATCCCCCACTCTTGAAACTTTTGTGTATGCTTGTTTGGCATGCCTGAGTGTGTGTGTGCGGCTGCACAGAAAGTACCCTACTGGTGCTGAAAAGGTGAATAGATTGTAGAATAGCCAAAGAAGATGTAGAATTGTTATAAAACCTTTAAAATTTCTAAACAATCACAAGTAGGGCAGTTCATCACAGTTCATCCATTGCAACTGGATTGATGAAAGGTCACTTACACCTGTAGGCTACATTGTATTTGGGAAAAGCAAAAGGTATCAGCATAATGTTATTTATTTATTTTTTTTTTATGTATTTTTAAACAAAAACATCTCTGTCAGTTCCATGCCGTTTTCAACAGCTATCAAAAACAAAGGTCATTTTTGGATGGATGGATTTTTTGTGAATGTTTCTTCTTCTACATAAGATTTTAGTCATCTTTAGTTCATGTAATACTTTATTGTCAATGCACAAATTAAGTAACAGTGGTCTGAAACGTTATTGTTAATGCACAAATTAAGTAACAGTAGCCTAGTCTGAAACGAAATGCTGTTTTACATCTAACCAGTGGTGCAAATAACTGACATGTCCAAATGGGCCTTGATGAAATGCGTCGCTAGACTGTTCATACACATTTTAACGGGCCAAAGTTGAAGAGCTTTTGTCCGTTATTGTTAGTGCAAATATAGGCTGATTCATGTTCCCTTGCATTGTTTAACTGAGGTCCATGGCTAGTCTGGCTTTCATCAGACCAAGCTCAATCTTTTAAAAATCAAAAAATAAATAGCGGGCAGATCAGGCTGGGTTCACCCAGCCTAGTCCATAGGCACCCGATATTGTTTAATTTTCCGATTGAGATATACACGCTCTGGCTATTCTAAATGCAAAAATGCATCAGGGAGTTATGACAAAACGGTAACTAACAAACTAGATCCTAATAGAAAGCTGTTAGCTTCCCTAAGCTACAGGTAGGATTATAAGGTAGGCCTATTGACAACATAAATTGTCAATAGGCTATGCTGGCGACACAAATAAAATCTCCTTTGGAAACCAATGGCTTACGCCTTACAGTATCAAGCGGACTTAAACTGTCATATCGTGGCGAAAAGTTGTAATAACATTCACGCAGCTCCATGAGTCAAGGAAAGCGCGAATGAAGTAGCCACTTCTAAATGGGACCCACTACACAGTAGCTTAAGGTGTGTTGCTAAAGCAGCCATAATGAAATGAAGGTGTCATTGTTTGGATACTTCACACACACGTGCTTTTTAATTTCACAGACTACAACTACCAAGCTGGAATCAAAGCACATCGATTCCCCTCTCACACCCTGCACGCACTTAAAACAAAATAAACAGGCGTCTCAGTCTTACGCATGTATAGGCAAAACTGTATCAGACCGGTGTAACGTTGGTAAATCTTCCATTGCACAGAATGATTTTGTAGCACGTGCAATAAATGACAGTCGAAAGATACAAACAGTGCTGCTATACATTTGCTTGGTATAACCGCATTTATAGTTTTCTACAAATGCAATAAATCAAATGCCTCCATCACTCAACCAACGCTAACGGTAACATTACCTAGGTCCTTATTGATATTACAAGATTAACGTACCTGCAGTAAAAACCAAGCATGTCCGATAAACATCCTCAGATTTATTTCGGCTTCAAGAAGAAATGGGAATTACACTTCATGTGAACATCGTCCTATCCTTATTAGATGTTCGCTGCGGTAAATTACAGTCCTTGTATGAAGCGTCCATTGTTTTTTCCAACCCACTTTTAACTTCCAACTAAATTACGTCTCACTGCAACGATGCGCCATCTAGTGGACAAACGACTACTTCTCGCCAATACTGAAAATGCAGCCATGATGATGATGATGAATATTTATTTTGGCTTTCTTTTAATCCTACTGATTTTCATTTTTTACCGGGGGGGGGGGCAAATCACAAATGAGTGATTATGAGCCAGGTTGATGTGGGCCCTTGAGACCAACATACCATAAAAGATTCACAGAGAACTGTGTCTGCCCTACCCTCCTTTCGGGGGGGTCCAGTCCAGCGGGGGGGCTGCAGATGAAAACGAAAAATGACGGTTCCATGCTATCCATGTGGGGGTACATGCCCACCAAGTTTTGTGTACCCTGGTCTTTCAGTGTCCCGGGAATCCTTGTTGGTGTACGTCACTAAATGTACACATAAATTATTTTATTGTAAGGCCCCCCATGAACGAAAGTACACAAAACTTGGCATGCATTCAGAGGGTGTCATAATGATCCTACACTTTTAATTTCGTGCAGTTTTGATCTTGTCAGCCAGAGATATTGAGATGAAAACCCCTAATTTTTTGCTTTTTAATTTTTAACTAGGTGGCGCTATACATGAAATAAGTGGTAATGGGATGGGTTGACATGCCCCCTTAAGACCAACATACAAAAAAAAGGTGGACCTCCTAGGCCCTACGGTTCTCGAGATATTCACAGAAAACTGTCTCCGGCCACCTACAGGCCAGTTGGTGTATAGTAACATAAATTAATTTATTGTGTGGCCCCCCATGAACGGAATTCCACAAAACTTGGCGTGCATACAGAGGGTGTCATAATGATCCTACACTTCCAATTTCGTGCAGTTTTGACTATGTTAGGTCACAGATACCTTCAATTACACCACCTCATTTTTACTTTTTTGTGTTTAACTAGGTGGCGCTATACATGAAATGAGTGGTTATGGAATGGGTTGACATGGCCCCTTGAGATCAACATACAAAAAAAAAATGGTCCTCCTAAACCCTACGGTTTTCGAGATATTCACAGAAAACTGTGTCTGCCCTACCCTCCTTTCGGGGGGTCCAATTCAGCGGGGGGGCTACAGATCAAAACGAAAAACGATGGTTCCATGCTATCCATGTGGGGTTACATGTCCACCAAGTTTCGTGTACCCCGGTCTTTCAGTGTCCCGGGAATCATTGACGGAAATTTGGGCATGCGAAAAAGAAAAAAAGAAAAAATAAAAAAAAATCTGACTAAACCTATATGACCGCCGCTTCGCTGCGCGGCGGTCATAATTATCCACAGGTGACCCCCCTAGACCATTTTCACAGACCACCTGCCATACCACCGCTGGTTAAAAAAACCCTGCTTTAGAGAGTTGTTGCTACAGGCCACAGTACGCACAATGTAGAGAGCACTTCAATCGACATATTCTAACAGGTAAACATATTGACTATGAACAAACAATATTATTACATAATTACATAATATTATTCATGTTGCAAATTAATTTAACCATAGCCAGGAAGGAGTTTTCCTTGGTAGTTAGCTTTTGAGGTAAACATCATGGACATTGATCAAAATAATTATCCTAGTTAAACTAAAAGACAGTCTGGAACATTTATGTGAGCTGAAGCTAGTTTATTGATTGAACAGAGTATATTGTAGATATGTCAGCTTGGTAATGTGAAATTTGTTATGGCTGAAATAGGTAATGTTAACAGAGTAGCCTAGTTAAAAAGCCGGTCAACCGGGCTTGAACACATTTGTAGCTACAGTAGCATGTTAATATAAGGCTGTGTCTTTAATTACTAGTAATTCATTACTTCTAACTGTTAAAGACTATCAATTGGGAGATTGTTAGGGCAGGTTTTGTGGTGGACTGATGCTCAATGTTTGTACCATCAAGTACCATGTTGATGAAGGCCAAGAGAGATGGTGGCACAGCCCTCTGCTGGCAGTTTTCTTTGAATGACCCGTCAAAAGAGAAACATGAGTTAAGGATCTCTTTGCGCACTACTTGTGCTGCTCGCATTAAGTGCATGGCATCACTGTCAGTTTGACAGGCTATCATGAGAGCTGGTCCAATGTCCTTCTCAAAACTCAGGAGTGTGTCTCTTTCGCGTAAATGTGCCCTCAGATGTGGAAGCTCAGAAAGCAGTCGTTCTTTCAGTCTGGTGGTGTGTATCCGTTCAACCGGCTCTTTAAAGGGACACCAGGCAAGCCTGCTGCTTTTTCTCTACGAAACTCCCCCTCGCTCAGTTCTTCGCCGGCTCTGCCATACACATGTTTGCAACAATCTCTAGCGTTTCGTTAGCCTGCCTGCTTCGGTCGGCGGGTAGGATACACTGAACTTGCAAGCGGGATATTCTTCCTACAGGCAATAGGGGCGGTCCCGCCCTGTAACAAGTCATTTAACCATATACCGACTTATGAAGATGAGTAATTAACACGAAAACGTTGCCTGGTGTCCCTTTAACTAGGCTACTCTGTTAACATTACCTATTTCAGCCATAACAAATTTCACATTACCAAGATGACATATCTACAATATACTCTGTTCAATCATTAAACTAGCTTCAGCTCACATAAATGTTCCAGACTATCTTCTAGTTTAGCTAGGATAATTATTTTGATCAATGTCCATGATTTTTACCTCAAAAGCTAACTACCAAGGAAAACTCCTTCCTGGCTATGGTTAAATTAATTTGCAACATGAACAATATTATGTAATTATGTAATAATATTGTTTGTTCATAGTCAATCTGTTTACCTGTTAGAATATGTCGGTTGAAGTGCTCTCTACATTGTGCGTACTGTGGCCTGTAGCAACAACTCTCTAAAGCAGGGTTTTTTCAACCAGCGGTGGTATTGCAGGTGGTCTGTGAAAATGGTCTAGGGGGGTCACCTGTGGATAATTCTGTGCTGTGAAGAAATGAAATTAGCCACAAATCTCATGAAATAACAACTAATAACTGAATAATACGGCGACAACAAAGAAATGAATTGGGATACATAAAAATGAATATTTTGATGTTTTGTTTACCTTGACCTTTACATAAATGCATTTTCTTGAACTCTGGTGGTTTCAAAGTTATCAGATACAGAATGGGCACCCAAAAGTTAGTGGGAAATGACACTTTAAGTGTTTTTCTACTCTGTTTGGTTCCAACGTGAGGCACTTTTGAATATTATTGGCGGCCATCTTGGATTTGACCTCTCCCGGGCCTCAGAGGTCAAATTTGACTTCCCTCCCAATCTGAAAATAAACCTCATGGTATAACCTAACTATGGTAGAAGTTTCATGTTTCTTTCAGAAAGTGCACAATTTTCATGGTTACCCGCTGTACTATTATATCTTTTAGGAGAAGATTGAGTGTATGGGCAGCACAGCCAATAGTAGTTAGATGAGGGTAGGTCTCCTCCACATGTGCCCAGGCAACCTTCATGTTGGCTGCGTTGTCAGTGACCAGTGCAAACACCTTATCTGGTCCAAGGTCATTGATGATCACTTTCAGCTCATCTGCAATGTATTGGCCTGTGTGCCTGTTTTCCTTTGTGTCTACACTCTTGTAGAACACAGGCTGAGGAGTGGTGACTATGTAGTTAATAATTCCTTGTCCCCGGATATTGGACCATCCATCAGAGATGACTGAAATACAGTCAGCTTTGACAATGGTCTGCTTGATCTTTGTTTGAACTCGGTTGAACTCTTCATCCAGCAAATGAGTAGACAGTGCATGTCTGGTTGGGGGAGTGTATGCTGGTCGGAGAACATTCAAAAACCTCTTCCAGTACACATTGGATGGCAGCATCAGGGGTGAGCCAGTTGCATAGACTGCACGAGCGAAACACTCATCTGCATTTTTCTGGCTAGCTTCATCCATAAAATCAAAGAATCCTCTGATGCCAGAGGGACCAGGAGCTGATGAGAGGGTATCTGACTCTGATACAGCTGAAACAGATTCATATTCCCCTGGAGTGGAACTCCTGTTTGCTGCATGTGTTGGGCCTTGAGGAATTTTTTTGCACTTTGCAATATGCTGCTGCATTTTTGTGGCATTCTAAAGCATGGTCTAGTCTTCTAGAAATCTTCTGTACATGTGATGGAGGCATGCACAGTGCCTGTAGGGGGTGTGGTCTCAATAGCCATGCAGTAAGCAGTGTGCTATGTGCATGTGATTGAGGAATGGCATGGATATTCAAGTGTATTTGAATGGCATCTGTTTGTTTTAGTCAAGATAATGCTAAAATATACTTTCCTTAACTATATTAAGTTCCCTATGAAGAACCAACCTTCAATTTTGAAAATTCCCAGTTTATTCCCGTTTATTCCCATAAATTCCCGTTAATTCCCCTAAATTCCCATGGAAAGTTTCCATCTTTGAAAATTCCCGGAATTTTGCAACCCTAAGGCAGGATGGCTTATAGTACTCATTCTATAAAAAACACAAAGTCAAGAAGTCAAGAACACACCAATAGTTAATACATACTGTAGTACTAAATTAATCTGCAGAATCTGTTGAATCTGTGGACCCAACTAGCTCAATTTCATCTTATAACCTAATTTTGTTCTGTAAATCCTAAAGAGGATTTATTAAGATGAACAATAGTGAGATTTCATTTTTTTGAGTGTGGAGTTATGAAAAATTTTAATGTTAATACCTTGGAGAATGTAAAAGGAATTGAAAGTAAAATCAAGTCATTTTCATCTTTTTACCATGTTGCCAGGGATGGGCAGTATTTCTAATACATGTATTTAAAATATGTATTTCAAATATGTATTTGACGGGCAGCCGTGGCCCACTGGTTAGCACTCTGGACTTGTAACCAGAGGGTTGCTGGTTCGAGCCCCGACCAGTGGGCCGCGGCTGAAGTGCCCTTGAGCAAGGCAGCTAACCCCTCACTGCTCCCCGACTAAATTTCCCTCACGGGATCAAAAAAGTATATATACAAAATATTATTTTGTATTGAAACACTTGAAGCGAAAACTTAACTTGTTCAGAAAATTGAAATAGTCTGGCGAGGTGGGGCCACAGGTTGGCACATTCCCGGGATGGACCTGCTGCGTCTTCATCCATTGTTTCGTCCATGGTTTCGTATCTTATCTAAATCTGACCATGGAGTTGACTTTGGCGGAAAGCTGAAGGTGATTGCTGAGGCTGTCCCAATCAGTGGCGCCTGCACAATCCAATCACGTTTGAGAGGGAAACAGCAAATTGAGGGTTTCCGAGATTTTTCTTTTTTCCTTTTTTTTTAGAAGTAGTAACGGGTACTCACGGTTATGGATAGAAATGTAGTGGAGTAAAGAGTACAATATTTGCCTCTCAAATGTACTTGAGGAAAGTCATGAGTACTCCCCAAAAATGATACGAGTAAAGTACAAATCCCTCAAAATTGTACTTAAGTACTGTACTCAAGTAAATGTACTCCGTTACTGTCCGGCTCTGTCAGCCACTCACTCGACCGGCTCCAGTTTGCATACCAGGAGAAGGTGGGCATTGAGGATGCCATCATATACTGTACCTACTGCACAGAGTGCAATCTCATCTGGACAAGGGGAAAAACGCTGTGAGAATCATGATCTTTGATTTCTCTTGCGCATTTAACACCATTCAGCCTGTCAGATCGAGAGACGGACTTGTGCAGGTGCGGTTGATACCCAGACTGTGATCAGCAGCACCGGAGCGCCTCAGGGGACTGTGCTTTCACCGCTCCTGTTGTTCACCCTACACTTCTGACTTCAGCTACTACTCTGAGTCATGCCACATGCAGAAGTTTTCGGACGACACTGCAATTGTAGGGTGTATCAGGGATGGACAGAGTACAGGATGACTTAGATAGATAGATACTTGATCCCCAAGGGGAAATTCAAAATATTGATCACCAAGGGGAAATTCAAGTTCAATGCTTCAATGTGCAATGTATCAGGGATGGACAGGAGGATGAGTACAGGAACCTGGATGACTTTGTGCAATGGTGCAGGCTCAACCATCTGCAGCTGAATGCCAAAAAGACCAAGGAGTTGGTGGATTTCAGGAGATCTAGCCACAATGCTACCAGTCTCCATTGACGGGGTCAATGTGGAGGTGGTCAGCACATATAAGTACCTGGGGGTACACATGGACAATAAACTGGTCAGCCAACAGATGCGCGGTTTCGAAAAGGGCAGAGTCGGCTTTACTTCCTGAGGAGGCTGCTGTCATTCAATGTCTGCAGTAAGCTCCTCTGGATGTTTTACCAGTCAGCCAGTCACTCTTCAATACCACAAGGGGAGGGGAGAAATGGACTTTTCAGCATCAGCCTGTCTCTCTTAGCCCCTACCACTGTCACTTTGTCTGCTGTACACCTGACTGTCTTATAGGCTATATTAGCCCTCCTACACAATCTAGACCAGGGGTGGGCAACTAATTTCCCCAAGGGGCCACATGACAAACTGGGACTGTTGAGGAGGGCCGGACCCAAAATACCAAACTCAAGTCTGAACTCAATTCTGTCCAATTCTATTCTGTTCTTGTATATCATATGGTTTTGTTTACTACTCGTAAGAACAGATGAAAATGTGAGGGAGACAAAGGAAAAACAGCAATAGGCTATTTAATCTATGTCCTATTTAATCCTCATTCTCGAAAATGATTTTTTGACATTGACATTTTTTTTTTTCAGTTTTCAAAGACTGATATAAAAAAAGTACTACAATATCTATATAATTAGGCTAGGCCATGAAAATGTGAAGGAGTCAGTACAACCATAGGCCTGTGCCACCATTTCATCAACACTCAGCAATATTTCATCATTAAATCATTACAATCATTAAATTAACTCTATGCAGAATTAGACTATGAAAATGTGGAGCAGACAATAGTAGGCTGTCATTAGTTAATCAACATGCACAAAGAAAACTATTTTAAAAATGTAGGCTGTTTTTGCTGTAACTTTATGCACAAAACTGCGATGCACCCTGTCGGCCCTGTGTATTGAGCCGGCTGCTTCAAGCAACCTGTGGTAGCATCATACTACAGTAGTTCGCTAACATAAGCTTTGCAAATAAACTCAGACATATTTTGTTTACAATGACGGGGTTATCCGAATGTAAACTATCTATCTGCCAGTAACGTTTGGAAATTAACACTTTGTATCGCCAATAAACAGCAGGAGTTCGTTCTGACAACCGTTCTAGACTGTGGTCATAACATCTTATAACTTATTCCCTGTTATATATATTGTTCTTAAAGTATATTATTTCTTTCTTGTTTGTCAAGCTATTCTATTATGTTTACATTCTTGTCTTTTCAGTTAATATGTAATAATAAGCAAGCTATTGCACTGTTCAATCCCGGCACTGTTCACTTTAGCTCTACCACTATTGCACACACTCTACCATAGCCCCTTATCATGGTCATTGCATCCCATGGTCAGTCCATACCAGACCTTTGTAATCACTTCACAATTTGTTAACTCTTTACATTTCTGTGAGTGATGTTTATGCAGCCGTGGCCTACTGGTTAGCGCTTCGGACTTGTAACCGGAGGGTTGCCGGTTCAAACCCCGACCAGTAGGCATGGCTGAAGTGCCCTTGAGCAAGGCACCTAACCCCTCACTGCTCCCCGAGCGCCGCTGCTGTTGCAGGCAGCTCACTGCGCCGGGATTAGTGTGTGCTTCACCTCACTGTGTGTTCACTGTGTGCTGAGTGTGTTTCACTAATTCACGGATTGGGATAAATGCAGAGACCAAATTTTCCTCACAGGATCAAAAGAGTATATATACTTATACTTATGCATCCCCCATGCCTTTTTACATTGCAAGTGATGCTTATGGTAACCTTTCTCATCACCATAAGCAATAACTACACTTAAAGGAACTAATCCTTTTTCACTCATGTTCTATTCTTTCCACTCCCACTGTGGAGTAGGCCATCTGCCTCAGTTTAGTCACCTCAACTGTGCAGAACGCGCTGCTTACATCCATTCCCACATTTGATGGCCTAGTAATCCCACGAGGGCACTGCATTTCCAGTACTTCCATTGCAGCCTTTCCATGATTTTCCACAATCAGATATCTAATGTTTACCTTGTTCATTCACAGTATTGTGCTTATATTGCCTGTTCTGTTGATTAAATCCATGCTGTCTAGGCCTACGTGTAGTAAGTAGTTATTTGTAGTACATGCCATTATATTTTTCCATTATATTCTGCTTGCATTCTGAGTCCTATTTAAATGCTCTAAAAGCTATCAGAAAGCACCAGATGACTTGGTCAAATTTACCCAACCATGTGAAGGGCTGTTGTGGACGATGTTATGATTAAAGTTCCACTGCCCCCTAATGGCCAAATATGTTTTCCCGTTGAATGTCACCGGATTCGCATACTGCAACTCTTTACCTTTCCAATGATGCCCAACATGTTCATATCTACTGTTGAATTTTGGAGAAAATCCACCTCAAAAATCAAGATTTTGATTGCTAAAGTTCCTGACTGCACTCCCCCCTAATGGCCAAATATGGTTTCCTGTTGAATGTGTCACTTGATTTACATACAGCTCCTCACCTTTCTAGTGAAATATTGGGACCCACCAGTCTCAAATTAAAAAACATGTGCAGAGGAAGACATAAAAGTGCTAGGATTAGCAGACTTGGAGGTGAAATGTCAAAAACAGAAGACCTTGCATCTTTATGTAGTGAGTGGTACTGGACCTATCTGCTGGGCTGAATAGAACAGCAGATAAACTGGGCAGACATTCATAGTGTGAGTGTAACAGGGGAAGGAAAGCTGACATTGGAGCAGGTGCTTGTGTCATGAGGACATATTTATAGCAGTAATAGCATCCTTGTGCAGGCTATTAGGGCTGTGTTCAAAATATCAATATTGTGATTGTTTTGCGATGTAGGCTACTCCTGTATCAATATGTATTGAGACAGATGCTGCTGTATCGATATGGCATCAAAACTATAAGCACAACAGGAGAGACAACAGGAAAGGTCATTTTAAGTTTTGAAGTTAAAGTTAATAACAGTCAGATTTGAAACAGTCCTTACATTTTACTTTTAAACAATAATTACATTTAATGTTTGGTGGAAAATGCATGGTATGACAAGTCCATTAATGATTTAAACTACACAGAAGCATGTACACAGATATATTGTCTTCAAATGATGCGCTTATGCAAGTTTCAATAGTAAGTACTTTTACTTTTACTTCCATTTTCCATTTACCAACTGGATGTTCTGGAAAAATCCTTGTCCAATATGCCATCAAACCAGATAAAGAGTTATTTATGCAACTGGAAATCTATTCCAAACCATCCACTTCATCAGCTCCTTGGTCTCTTTGTCTGTCCGTCCATATTTCCTCCTTCACGGCATTCTAGTCCAACAACAATGTTGCTTCAGGAGTACGGGAGAGTGGGATGCATTTGATGATGCACCAACTTTTTGCCATGGTCATGAGATCAATGACCTTTAATCTCACTATTCAGCTCTGTTCATATTGTCTTGGCCAAGTCTTTACTCCAAGAGAAAGTTGATCTGATGTCCTGCAGTTCATCTGCCCCACCCTCCTCCTTACTCCGGGCTTGGGACCGGCTAGGCATTGTCTCACCAGGCGGAGTTAAGGGACAATGTATGATGGATGGATGTATGGATGATGCCATTGCAAGTCACATACAAGCCTTAAAAAGTTACCACTTTTGTAATTTCCTGTCACATGGAGTAATAAAATGTTGGCCCCACCTATGTTATAGGCTATGTTTTGGTTTTTGGTTCGTCATATATGCATTCCACCGAGTCTAATAGAATAGTGGAATTTAGGTGGTTTGATACTGAATTAAAATTCAGGTTACCAACTGCAAAGTGTAAAGACAGAGTTAGGAAGGAGGCGGATTAGTGGTTGTTAATTGGTATTAGATGTAGTTTCTACATGGCAACAGCTTGTTAAAAAAGGTGTGACATAGGCATTATAGACTCAGCATGATGTTCATGCTGTTTTTCACACCCCGTCTCACCCACACCTCATGAAGAAGTGGCTCCATGAGTTTATTCTACAGTCCAGAATAAAGACCTCATTGAGTTCATTTGCTTGGTCCATCAACCAGTTCATCATCTTATGACAGTGATGAAGGCATTCTTCTCTGTGGTGAAAGTCCTTCCATACTCCTATCTTCATCTTCTACTCTACAAAATAGAGATTTAACATGTCTTGGGAAATATTTCAAGACTCAAAACAAGTATCGCAGTCCACATCAGTCCACATTCTGAAAATGATTGAATTATTTTACACTCACTACTACATGTCACATTCACTACCCTATCTTCTTATGGGTGGTCTGTATCAAAAGTCTAAAAACATAATGTAGCACTTCAGGTTAATAGCGTTGATATTTTGTTTACTGCATCAGCTATGTGACATGCAAGGTATATTTTCTAAGTCATTGTGAGCCAGAACATTTTCAAATTAACATCAGATAATTTTTCTTACGGTAGGTCTCGGGGTGGGTCTGGACATTCACCCGATTCCTGTACAGGTATCATCTGCTGCACAACAAAACAGCATGTTAATATCCTTGAATGCAGACATGCAGTCATTTGAAATATCCACAGAATTCAACCTTACCATTGTAGGTGTGCCACATGGTACTGATTAAAAACATCTTTCATTACATAAAAAATAATGTAAAATAAAATGTCTAGTTCATATGAATCTAAAGCAAACAGTTATTTGTATTTCTCTGCCAGTAACTAAGTGTAAGTGTACTTCTACCAAATAGCCTTGACTCCCTTCAGAGGATATATTTTTTTATTTTACTCACCGAACATTTGCCTTTTGGTTGACCTTCTGACCCCCGGTGACGGGATCATACTGAAAGGGAATTCTCCTGAGACGTCGGAGCGAGAACCAGTGATCAACCAAAAGGCAAATGTTCGGTGAGTAAAAAAAAAAAAAAAATTAAAACAAATATCCTCCGAAGGGAGTCAAGGCTATTTGGTAGAAGTAGTCCTATGATGAAAAGAAACCCAAAGCGAAGAGGCTCAGGGGTGATTCATCCTAAATAAGAAAGACCTAGGTTTATGAGATCCTTTTGATATTTATAACGACCTCTACATAGTGCTCATTGGTGAGGGAAATAACAGTTTTAGGGTCGCAACCTCCTACATCATCCTCCAGTTTTTATATACATTTTGATATCTGATCTCTCCGCCTAGGAATATCTTTTTTAACTAAATTTAGTGAAGCTTTGCAGGAAAAATGAAATGCTGTGTGCTGTGCTATAAAGAGTGTTGGATGCCTGGACCAAAGCATCAAGGCCATCCTTGCTCTCCCCAATCCACTACAAGTCACAGGAGCACATATGCGAGGCGATGGGTATGTTAATTATATCAGATCACATATTCCAGTTTTGGTTTAGATTTTCCAGTTGTAAATTTAATGAAGGCCTCATAGAAAGTATGACAATTTTGCTTAAATACAGGCTAATTGTTTCTCCAAGCTTCCTGCTCCCCATGCTAATAGAACCTGACCCAAGTTATCCTGGTCCACGTGTAGGCCGCAAACACTGGAAGCCATGCGGATGCTATGTTCCTGCTTCACAGTAGACACAGATGTGTTTTGACTGTTGATTGGCTAGGTGTGTAGGCCTTGAGCCCTGCCAGGTCCTGCTTTGAGGCCACCATACACTATGGTGAGCGACTGGCTGAATGGGCCACAGTGGAAGAAATATAGGTTCTGAGGGCAGAGAAGGTTCTGGATAAAAAGGGGGAGAGGGGCACAAGTGGCAGAACTTTTAGCTTGGATGTATGTATTAAGCATTGCTCCACAATCTCGTGCTTCTGGCAGTGACAACACTGACAAGAGTTGAAGCATATCAGTTAAATTCATACATGGGGGCCAGTTCAGCAAAGTTGTAATCTTAGCAACAGCAGTGAATTTATCAAATTGTTGATGCTATGACGTACTTAGCTCTTAACAGGACACAGTGTTATACGCGACAACATTTTAGCTAAGGGGATTATCTTGCAGCCTTGCTGCAGATCATAAGGGGGAGTCTGATTAAGAGTAGTCTGATAACAGACAGCTAGCTCTTGCAGTGAAACAAGTTAGGATTAAGGATAGCTTTGTCTTTCATGGAGGATGAGAGGTTGTTCACTTCACTATTCTGAACTAATATTGAACTAATAGGTTCATATGTTTATTAACAACACACCCGCAGTTGTTATATTGGTATTATTATTTTTTTCTCTTCATTGACATAGAAAAGGTTTTTACAGCTATTACAGCATCCAGTGTCAAGATGATAATGTGGTATGATGACATGCATACTAGACCACATTGTTTACAATTATTTTGGATACAGCAATGCAATAAAATAAAATACAACTTTTTCATTTGTTTAAGAATAAAGTTGTAACCAAATTCTTTAAAACAT
This sequence comes from Alosa sapidissima, assembly GCF_018492685.1. NCBI lineage: Eukaryota > Metazoa > Chordata > Actinopteri > Clupeiformes > Clupeidae > Alosa > Alosa sapidissima. The sequence goes on from NC_055963.1 coordinate 9,053,480, forward strand.
TCCTTTAGGCCTGCTTTAAACAATGTGGAAAACGGTTAAGATAATTTAGCTTTGCTGTATGATAACTAATTTGTGATATGAGACACACAAAAAAAAAGTATCCATGAAGATCATGTGAATTTATATTTCATTGCTAATTACTAGTTTGGTGACAGACCATAGCAGTATTGCAATTGAAATCTTTTTAATAATGTTAGCTGAAACTTAGGAAGCACTACTGGGGCCTTGGGCCCAGATATGTATATCTCTGTGTTTTGTTTCAGGTGCAATCAGTGGTTAAAAAGGGGGGGCCTTACAGACTCTACTTTTTTCCCCCTTTGTCTATTGTTTCTTTTTTCCCCCTTGAACTGTTTGGTTGTTTTTATCACTGGTACTCTGTGGTATGTCATTTTTTTCCCTTCACACCCTGTGAGAAATCAAGACAGTCAGGGCCACTTTTATACATGCAACCATGGTGTTTCATTTGATTAATTTCCTTTATTGGGTTCTATTTGAGAATTGCTGAGAGACATTTCTTATGTGTTTTGGTTTTATATTCAGCTTTACCTAGGTATTATACTCATGGTAAAGAGACACAATTACTGCATTACTTTCAGTTAATTAGTAGGCTCATTCTGATTCAATCAGATTTGTGCTATTGTTTGGTGTCAAAGGCTTCAAGTCTTTTAAAGGGGGACTTGAGAGTATTGGATTCAAGACTTATTATTTTTATATATATGTGATTTAGGTCCTGATGCCTCTAAATCGGTACACCAATGGGATTATCCCAACCAGATATAGAAATGATATAGACGAGTTTCTGAATAGTTTAGGGGGATTGACCAAATATATTCTTTTTGATTTACTGTGGTTGTTATTGTACACCAATCATGTGTAGCTATTTTTCATAACTTATGAAGAAATCAGTTAAATCTAGTCATGTACCTGCTTATTTGGATCTGACTAACTTTAATGAAACAATTGTATAATCATTTATATTTTATATAGTGGCAGTATTTGATGAAATGTTCCAGCCATAAAGGCTGAAAAAGGGGGACTGAGAGAAAGTGGAATAGAACATTGTCCAATATTCCAATATATGGTTTAATGTTCTGCATTATGCCCAATATTCCAATATGTGGTTTAATGTTCTGCATTTCTCATTAGTGGGCCACTTTGATACTAAAAGTATGATTCTATGTAATGACTGTATGATATCTGTACTGTCCCTGTGTATATCTGTGTGTGACTGTATTTAGAGATAAGCGGGAATATTATGACTTCGCAGTGTTTCCCTGTTCTGCATGGCTGTGTCAGTAGCTATCTGCTCCGGATTGCCAGGTTGCCACTAATCAGGGTCTGATTCAGTGTAGTCCACGTGAGATGGGATGACCAACGCCATCTCCCGTCAGCCTGGACGGATACTTAAACCCTAACTATTTCCTTGTCTAGTTAGAGCAGCTGATGGATCTTTAGGTGAAGTCATGCTGTCTCTCCCTTGATGCGCATCATTGTAAATAAACTCTGTTCCTGATTTTTCATACTATTGGTCTGACTGGGTCTCTATTAAATCTATGGTATCAAAATTACCATCAGTGTTCACTCACTGAAATATGATAGCTACCTATAACTCCCACTTAGCATTGACACGACGGCCCTCCTCCCTCGTCTGAATCTGTTATGCAGCTTCCTGCTCCTCCCCCTGTGACAACGACGGCTCAGTGCCACTGCACTTGTGGACGTTGATAGTTAATAGGCAAGCTCATAAGAGCACGCATAGCCCATTTCCACAAAGGACACAGTCTGTGTATGTCTTGAGACTGCTGGGTGTATTCGCCATGGCATCAGCAGCAGTGCCGCTTAACCTACTACGCATCTGCGAGCTTCATGTCCAACCTCTCAGGAAAGACAGGTAGACAGGCAGTGCTGGTCAGCACTGGCCTTCTGGCATTCCCCAAACTCATTGGGCACAGGCGTGTCCATGGGGAGGGTTAGCCAGAGACACGTCATGACCACAGATGTCTCTCCACGGATAGGGAGCTGTGTACGAAGGTCAGACAGGCAGTGGTGTGTGGACAAATGCACAGAAGCGTCTCCACATCAATGCCCTGAAACTGTATACAGTACTTTTCACATTGAAACACTTCTGCCAAAAAAGAAAACTATCCTGTTGTCATGTTGTAGTCAAGTCAGAGTGGTGCCTACACCCCAGAGTTGTGGCGAGCATATGGAAAAGATTTAATGTTTCCCAGGTGAACCTCTTTGCATCACAAAAGACAACACACTGCAAGCTGCAGTTCTCAGTGCACAACAACTTGCCGCTGGGAATAGATACGATTGCACACACATGGCCGGAAGCTCTGCTACATACATTCCCCCTTCCAGTGCTCATCCAGGCCTCCTGGACAGAGTGCAGCTGTTCACTGAGGCCAACAATTGGCCAATGTGCAATTGTCTTTGTTAAGCCTATGTAACATTGTTGGCTACATAAGTTCGAACCGAGTGCCAGCAACCAACCACTTTTCATTGTCCCTCAATCCTGAGTTGGATGTATGTGCTCGTCAGTATTCTTGTGCAACCTTTTAATCCCGCAGTAAACCACTGGTCACTGTGTATCACCCAGTAATGATCTCTCTTCTTGTCATTTCACACTTTTCAGAAATTACCAGTTCAGTCAGGAAACTCTGAAGGACGCAGTTAATTGGAACCAATCAACACTAACCTTGTACTTACATTAATAAAATGTTCAACTTATTCTGACAGTTTCCTGTCTGATCTCTGCTTATGTTGTGTCATTGACTTGTCTCATTGCCAAAGCGGACGTATTAGAGGACCCAGCTATTGGAATCTTTGCCAAATGTGGACGTGAGAGTCTCACCCCACTGTTAGCATCCCTACATCACTACGCACTCACTAAGCTCTGCCTTTGCTGTGTCATTGACTTGTTTAATTGCCACAGCGGCATGTTAGAGGACCCCACACACAAGTCCAATTTCATGAGTTTTTGCCCATGGGAACCACATCTAAAAAGGAAGTCTGCGAGAAAATAAACTACTAAAAATAACAATAATCCTTACAGATACAATAGGGCTTTGCACCTCCGGTGCTCGGCCCCTAAATATTGTTTCTGTTCTGAGACACATTGTTTTACATCAAAAATTACATTACATATTGAATTTTTAATACTACTTGAAATGTACAGTATGTGAGTTTATATGTTAATATTGATCAACTATTAAGCTACACATCAAAAACGTTAATACAGTTACTCATCAATACTTTATTGCAGTACTAATTTGGGTACTGAAACAAAAGATCAAATTTAACTCACCGTTGGCAAGGACAAGACTTGTTGCTGTTCAACTGTTGTTGATTCTACTTTTTGAAATTCCCCCAAAGAAATGTCAGAAAAAATACATAATTTAGAAAAGACATAAGACCCATAATTTCCCATCTATTAAGAGAGCTTTATACATTGATTTTTTACAATTTCTTCCACAATAAGGTTAATACACAGGGAAGGGCTATGGACCCTTTCAAGAGAGTTCCATTATCAGCATCATAGTTGGCCCCACAAGACTTCCTTTTTAACATTCCATATGTTATCTTAATGCAGAGGAAGTAGATTGGGGCCCAAATAGAACGTTCAAGCATTGTTTTTGTTTACCTTGTTGAAAGGGTCTATACATGAGAATACATTTCTTTTCTTTATACTTCTTTCACTGATCTGATTCGGATTCATTGGGCTATTGGGCACTGTGGTTAATACACAGGTGCAGTCAATACACTGTTTCGTCTTTTTTAATTTGATGCATTTTAATGCATAAAACATATATACTGTATATTTTATTGAGAAACTAAAACATACCTGCTGTGTTCCTTGTTTGAGCAACTTTCCAAATATTATATAGTTGCTTCCGCAGTAGAAAAAGGATAGCAAAAACTAAAAATACTATAGGCACGATCAGCAAAACTCTTCTTCTCGGAGTATTCCTACACTTATTGTCTTTGGTAGGACTTCCTTTTTCCTCTAGCTCTTTACCATGAAAAACACAGCTACAAGAAAAATAATCACAATCCACAATCTGACACACAATATTCTTGACAAAATTAGGAATGACAATAGCCTGGGTGAACTCAGACAAACCTGTTAGCAAATTTGCATTTGCTCTGCAGGTCTGTCTGGAAAGGATCCCTTTGACTCCCATTTCAAAACTTTGTTTTTCGATTTCCAGGGACGTAACCAGCAATGAAATTAAACTTAAATAGGTGCACTAAACTCTTGGCAAATCGTTTCAGAATTGCAGCAAACATATTTTGTTTAAATGAAGGTATTAAATGCAGTTGTTTACTCAATTCCAAAGAAAATGCATGCCCATATATGTTTAACTTTTTAGCCACCAGTGCAGTGTTAAATGCACTATTCTATCAGTCATCACACCCGCCCCATGCTGGGTAAACGATTGTGAATGGAAACTTTTCCAGACTGAATGACAATGGAATTAGTGGGAACTTTGGTGAGTTTATGAAACCACATTCAACATCCTCCTTCATTCTAACATCTCCATAGGAAATTTCCAATTGACCGTACAAATATCTCTCGAAATTTCTCTCAGAATTCACCCTCAAGATTAATTGCCACCATGACTTTTGTTTACACATAAAGTTCTTAGACTTTTGTGCAAAGTAGGCATTCAGATTTACAGTAAAACGTATAAATATGTGAAATAAAAAAGAACCCATTGTTTAAAATTGTTCTTAAGACATTGCTTTTCGTGCAAAGTGTTTTACCAGTCATGCATTAGAGTAAAACATGTATTAACTAGTGACACATATCCACATTTATAAGAATCATTCTTTACACTGCAAATACTTTTACCTACTTGGTATGTTCTGTGCAATTTATTCCATATATGGAAAAGTAGCCATCTTTGCAGTCCTCACACACAGTATCTTTGTTGTATGTTCCTAAGGGAGACAAACATTTCAGGTAAAAAGTATTTCCTGGTGGTGCATGTTTGGCTTGGTGTGTCCACAGACAGTGGGTGTGTCCCGGCATGTAGGCTACAGCCCATTATTCCACGGCTTGGTTGAATTTCCCATTGTCCTGCGTAATTTAGAATGTGTATATTAACTGTATGTTATTTGCACACCTATGAAGTAGATCAATTTGTTGGCCGTATCACACTCGTATATTAATTCGCCGCACTCGTTAAGTTTAAATAAACTGTCACGTTGCCGTTTTTCCTGCAAGTTGAGAAATTAGTTGATATCTGGTGGAAATAAGTAGTTCTACAAACAATACAGTTTTAGAGATCGTTCACATTATAACAGGAACGTTCACATTATAACAGGAAATGAACACAATGCAAGTGGCAACAGTGGAATAAGCGGAATACACTTTTCTAGATGGAACGCCGCTTTACCATCTAGAACGTGTATTAACTTTGTATAGTCGAACAGCGTGTCGTCCATTATCCCTTACTTATTTCACCAGAGAGGGTTAAAGCGGAGCGAGAAGTGCTCTATCTTACTAATCAAGGATCTTTGATAATGCCAAAGATTGTTAAAGATGCCCTGCCAGGCGCACTCTATTAAGTGGTTTCATTTGCTGCTATTCCACCAATCAAAATACAAGAAATATGGGCATTCTAGAACATTTCTGAGGTCTGAGCTGAGCGCTTGCTTTGGCTGGCTTGAGCCTGTGCGTGAAGGGTGCGCAACTACATTTGGTCAGTGTTTTTTTTCTTTCTTTTATTCCAATTTTGGGTCTGTCAGTCACAGTGAAAACCGGGAACATTTCCGGGGACACGTCACCAAAACCAGGGATGTCTGGTCACCATGCTTTAAAGTCAACATGTCGACATTAAACTCGACATTTTGAGAATAAAGTTGAAATATCATGTCGACTTTAATATCGACATGTCGACATTTTCAGAATAAAGTTGACATATCATATTGACTTTAAGCTCGACATTTCATCTTGACATGTCCATCAGAACTAGTTTGAAGAGAGAACGACCTCTCCAAAGAAGCCTAGTGTAGGCTACAAACGGGATGATTGAAAAGAAGGACAAATGAAACATTCCAGTTTTCTTCGAGTGCAACAACAAAGGACAGACATCATTTGGACAAAACATCCGTTGCTCAGCCAAATACTTTCCTTTTATCACAGAGTTACAGGCGATAAATTTGATGGTCAAAAGTAAACTTCATTAGCGGGTTATTTATTTATTTTATTATTAAAGAGTGTTTTTCATCTAAAGGTTCGACTTCATGCTTATTCAGTAGCCTAGACTATTAAGTGCTCTCCCCAATCCCAGACTTCACATTGCAAGTTTGTTTGTAATGGATTTGTAATGGATGCAAAACAGCCTAGGCTATTGCTGAATGTCTATAGAGGGACCAATTGAAGCTGTCGTCCCGACCAGGCAACCTCGTGAATTCTAAGTAAATGCACACATATCTGTGTTTATGTAACCTGCGTTGTGTTGAACCTGCGCGATTCAGCCCTGCACACGCCCGGACTCGAACCCGCGAAACAGCGGCACCTCGGATCGGGAGGCGAGCGCGCTAACAATTGAGCCAATAGCCCAGGCTACTGGCTCGCATGCCAGCAGCACTCTTGAGGCGTCGGGGAGTGAGGTTTACCAACGTTCCACAAGCACAGCTAAGCTAGCTGGCATCCATTACATTTATACTATATTTTATGCAGGTGAGACATGGAAAATCAGTTTTAGAAAGAATTTTGCCATGTTAACCTTTGGAGACTGACGGCCTGTGGGTCATGAAGGGCACTTATTTGGATGTGCGGTGGCCTTACGCACGTAAAAACAGAGTGAATTTCGAGTTCAATGTCGGTATGTCGACTTTCAAGTTGGCACATCGAGATTAAAGTCGACATGAGATTTCAACTTTATTCTCGAAATTTCAAGTTTAATCTCCTCATGGCAAAAATATTTTTTTTTCTTCACGTGGCCCTATTGCTCCGTCGTAGATAATGGACGACCAGGCGTTTGATTAACAGAAATTAATGCACGGTCAAGGTTATAAAACGGCCCAGACGTGCAGCACAGGGCCGTTTAAACCTCGTAAGTCAATTTCTGTTATTAACTTCTAACTAACCCCTCTTCGCGTCGGAGCCGTTTTACAATCTCGACTGTGCATTCATTTCTGTTAATCGAACGCTGTGTCGTCCATTATCCTTTACATAACATCTTTGATGTTCAGGTTTATAATGCTTTTCTTTTGCCTCAGATGAGCACCATAGTGGCCATAGTGCAATGAGAATGAGAGTGCATGAACATTTAAAAATGTGATCCCCATCCCTTCAAGTTAACAGCCTGTTCACAAAGAATACCTGCTAATGCCATGTACTTGGTAATATATAAGTATAAACAATATGGTAATGTATAAAATAATGTGATTTAATCTGGCATCAATACGGCATTGCATGTGAGAAAAATGCACACATTTTAAATGAGATCCACACTTCAGAATCTATCTTTTGTATTCCCCATTTGCCACTTCAGTCATCAATGGTAAGAACAATATTATGTGTATTACAGTGTTTCCCCTACAATGTATTTAACAGCGGCGCAGCGCCGCCGCTGGATTTTCAGCGCCACTGCAACATAATATCACGAGATTCACTTAACACACTGTAAAAGCACAATGGCCAACGTCATCTCGAAATTGTTTTCTGAAAGTCTTGAGTAAGTTAAGTGCATCAAATCCGCACTTAGCCTCTCATTATTCAGGACATATATGCGGCATGATGTGTCAGGTGATTACAAGCCCAAAGACAAGTCTGCAGCCCATATGGCTAGCCTACGTTCTGAACACGGTTACATTGTTTAGCTATCCGACTGATGGGGTCTTGCTCCGCCACAGTGTAGCCTATGGTGTCATCGTTCACTTGTAGGTTACACAATAAATAGCCTACGTATAGGCCTGGTGACAATAAAAAAATATATTAGTTATATTTCATCACAAAGCTGTTTGTATGCCGTGAATTCGCTTGTAGCCTATGCCATATGTTAAGCTTGAGCAATTCCTCTGATCCAAAGCCTGCTTTGACACATTGACACTAATGTGAAACATGCATCCTCCTCTCCTAGCCTACATCAAATAAAAGAAACCAATTCATGATTACCGAAATGAATTTAACATGGGGGGAAAAAAGTTTGTTGCGATTTAGCCTACTGTTGTGATGCGGTTCTTTCTGCTGATTGGATTTACCCCCCATGTCGTCAACTCTGAGAACTCTTGCTCCGGCTGACAGTTTTATCCAGAGAGCTGATTTCCCAAAGATGAGCCTCCATCAACATTCAACGACAAATTATTAAAACGTAAGTAATGCAATAGAGTAAACCAATGTGCTACAAGGTGTATGGTCTTAACGTTAATTGTAGCCTAGACTTGTAACGTTAGCGTAGGGCTATATGTAATGTTTGCATGGGAAAGCTAGGCGAACACAGTCTAGGCCTGTTTAAACTGTCTGATAGTTAAAGGAAATATGAGCATATGTTGGCATATACGTATAGCCTAAATTCTGTCCACTTAGCTATAATAGGCTATCACAAACAGACCTTTTCTACGTTTACGGCATTAGACATATAGGAGCCTATATTCTCTTATCAGAAAGACATGTTCTCATAACTTACGAACGGTCGCACTTCAATCAAGTAGCCTAGGTCTTTTTCGAGTTAATTGTGAGTGAGTTGTATGGTAACTGTGGGAGTGATGTAGAAGAAAAGTGAGTATTTACTTTTTTATACGTGGGTTTGTTGTTTTGGGACTGAGAATTAGACTACAAGGAGAGCATCTGGCTATGTGCATGCGTGTCAGCATTAATGGCCCCCCACAATTCAATTCAATTCAAAGCCCAGAAAAATTAAGTGCTCGCAGATTGGGTGTGGCCTTTGCCATTAAGACAAATTTAAATAAATTGTAAATAATCTTTTAATTATTAATGGTCATTAAATGGTTGTGCTGAAAATGTCCACAAAAGAAACACGAAGGTATGAGATATATATAAAAAAAAAAAGCGCAACAACCCCCCCCCCCCCCCGCCAAGTAATAGCACCGCTGCTGGAAAAATTTCTAGGGGAAACACTGGTATTATGTTATTGTTAACATTTTTTTTTTTTTAAAGTTAACTATTAGAATATGTTTCCAATAACCATCCAAACCCTGTAGTGTCACAAATGACTTCATTACCTGGACTTTTAACACCTTGACCTGGAGAACACACTGCATGTTTCACTCCAAACGTGCACTCATTGTCCTCTGTGTAACTCTCACAGTAATATCCAGAAAGCACGGCACACACAGCATCAGTAAATGTTGTGCACTTCTGCTGTATATACAGACCTTGATCTGAAAATAAATAAATAAAATAAAATATCCAACAAAAACATTACTTACCACACTATATTATAAATATGCTCTTTCATTAAGTAGGCTACTTACTCATGTCACAGGATTTGCACTTAAAACATTTACTTAAGCCATTAGGTTCACTCATGTATGTGTCTCCAACGCAAGGTATGCATGTGGTACTGGACATCTCTGTGCAATCTCTACGAACAACATATCCTTAGGGAACCAAAGCAAAGGATGCAGGTTATCATTAGTTCCTTCCTGCCAACACTTTGACAAACATGTGATGAACATGTGATGACATTGATGTGGCTTTACACTTTTTACAGATCAAGAGTCAGGAATGAGGAATTTTGTCCCGTCTTATTTAATTTATATATGGATGAACTGTCTAGGAGACTGAATGGTTGCAATACTGGGTGTATGATTGGTGGCATGCTGGTGAATCATCTTATGTATGAAGATGACCTTGTAACTCTTAGTCCAAGTAGTGCTGGGCAGCAGGAGCTTCTTATGCTCTGACTATGGGGTGGAATTTGACATAAAATATAATTCCAGCAAAAGTGCTGTTTTAATATGCAGAACGAAACAGGATAAATGGCTTAATTTCCCTGTGTTCAAATTAGCCAATAGTTGTCTTGAGGTCTGTAAAAAGATGAAATACCTTGGTCATTTTATTACAGATGATATGAATGATGATGATGACATATACAGACAGTGTTGTAAGTCAGTGGTTTTCAAAATAGGGGCCGCGAGGGGGTACCAGGGGGGCCTCAGCAAGTTGGAAGGAAAAATAAAAGCAACAAATAAATACATTTGAAAAGTTTAAAATATACCTATTCCTATGAGGATTGTTATACAATGGCATTATAATAATGTGACTCATATCTGAACATTATATTTCCCATGATAATGACTTAGAATAATAGTAGAGCGATAGCTCTCATATAGCAGAAAGCCCCAAATACAATTTTTTTATATATATTTTGGGCTTTTTATGCCTTTAATGATAGGACAGTGGAGAGTGACAGGAAGCCAATGGGAGAGAGAGCAGGGGTGGGATCCGGAAAGGACCACGGGGCAGGAATTGAACCCCGGTCGCTGGCGTACGGTGCAGGTGCCCCAGCCAGCTGCTCCACAGCTGGGGCCCCAAATACAATTTTTACACATTGTATGCTCCATCGCGAAGTGCTTGTTGCTAATTCAGATCAATTATTAGGATTAGCTTAATGTATATTTACATTTTCCGTAGTATTGTCGATAGGTTTAATAACACATCAAGGGGGTCCTTGGCCAGAACCTAGTGGTATTTGGGGGGCCTTGTCGTGGAAAAGTTTGGGAACCCCTGTTGTAAGTTATGTGCACAGGCAAACACCATAGCACGTAAGTTTAGCTACTGTTCCAGTCAAGTCAAAGTGGCTCTGTTCAAAGCTTATACTGCACACCACTCTATACTGCCCATCTGTGGTCTTCTTACAAAAAATCCAGCATGCAGAAGTTACAAGTTGCCTACAATGATGCAATGTGAATTTTACTCAAGGTTCCCAGAGGAGGGAGTGCTAGTAAGATGTTTGTATCTGCAGGAGTAAGCACACTGAAAGCACTTTTAAGAAATTTGATGTTTAAGTTCATGCAACGTCTGGATGAGTCCACCAACAGTATCATGGTTGCACTCTCAAATCCATCTGTGAGCTGCTCCAGGTACACATCCAGTCTGAGAATGCATTGGCTGAAATGTCTGTATGTATTTTAATTGTTGTATTTGTTTTTCTTCTTGTTTGTCTTTATCTGTTCTGTCTTGCGTAGCTTTTGGACATGAGTCTGGCAAATAAACTGAATTGAATTTCAAATTTAAAATTGTTTGAACTTTCATATACCAACACAAATCCGCAAAAGTCAGATTTCAGAAAAGATCATATTCAGAAGGTCTTTGTTTTTTGTCACACCACAGATAAAGATTTCTATTAATCCAGACAAATCTTGACTAACAAAAACAGTAACGGTTGTA
>NC_055963.1:9069850-9284850 GCF_018492685.1 Alosa sapidissima
AATATGTCCAGCTCTCTCCCCCATCTTAATAAGTCAACATTATATGATATGACCCTATTTTTACATTATAGCCTACATATGTTATAGCCTAACCCTTATCTATAGGTGACTGATGAGATTCATGTTAGCATATATTTATTGGCGACACAATTAATATTGGAGCTATTTCACTGTCGCAGACACAGACGTGCTTGGTAGCCTAGGCTACGTAGTCATAGGCCAACATGAGACTTAAGCCCTCGTGTCGTCATGACTTAGGTTAGCCTATGTTCATACTGTTGTTATTATCTGTAGGACATATTGTCTGTGGAACACAATTGTAGGCTAGGCCTATATTTGATTTTCAGTAAGCTTATATATCAATGATAAAGCTTTTTTACTTTTTTGGTGTAATTATTTAGTTTTTTTTTTTTATCTATGTAGGCTATTTCTTTAATGTTACATTATTATTTTGTTAATACATGGAATAAATCACCACAAACACACGCGACTGTAGCCTATGGGCTTCTCCTGTAGCCTACCAGGCTTGCGCAGCGTGGCTAACAACGCCCCTAAAACAAGTGTAACCGTCGGCTCCTCGAGGCTTATTACTTAAACGAAGTTACAGCAGCTATTAGGCCCGAGGTGCAGTGAAATGGCGTCATCTGGTGGTCATACAATTCACCCGCTATTAGACCCGAAGTGCAGGAGAAGTGGATATTCAACCACGCCATCCTTCAGATCGCAGCGACACGTAGGTGTACTTTATGTGCTGTGTCATGCAGCCATCTAGTGGTTGTGGAATATTTAACACCCATTATAGTTCTGGGAATAGATGTGCCCTCGAATAAATGTTGTACTTTGTTACAAATTATTTGGGTAATCCATCTGCTAAATTGTGTTTTTCGTTTTATACTTCGTACCTTTATAAATTAAAGTGTATCATTAAGGTACCTTTTTCAATGTCATTACTCTGACATTCGACATTAGTCGACCATAAATTTGGGCAATGGGCACATTGTTAGGGGTTGACACTTTGCATAAGATTTCTCCACATTACTTGATCCAAAATCTGTGATTTTTGTTGTATAAATGTTGTACAATTATGTAGTTTCGTATCAAAGTGGAATGGTGGTTTTCATAAGTCAGCGGCGTTAGTCTGAGCACATAATTGACGTTTTGTTTACATGTGTTCAATGTAAGTCAATGGGAGCCGGAAATCCATAAATAGCGGCGTCCAAAGAATCTTTTGCCGGATACCATGACAGCGGTCTGTTCAAGGGGTAGCCGATCAGGTGCTTATAGTCGCTCTGTAATCTTTGATCGTAATAGCTGTTGTTGCTAGTGTCCATGCAACCTAGGCCTACCTACTGCCGATATATTGTGGTGACTTTGAGGCGGGCGAGTTAAATGCTTTGCAGCAACTGAAAACTCAATACAGAATGACCGTGTTTGCGATGTCTGCGCATGACGTCTGAATTAGTTAAAACTGTAAGAACAAACTAAAACTTTTGTCTCATCATATCATTTCTCAAGTAGGCCTACACATCTAGGCTTCTGAAACTCCTGATATTAATGGCTGCTCTGAATGTGATAACAAAAAAAATCTCCTTCCAAGCATTTGGGTGACTAAACAATGCCAGAGCCCGTCTCTGACTCTGCCTATCTGTGAAACTTGGCAAAAGAATCTCATACGGCACCAGTTACATTTAAGGTAGACTGAGACCAACTTCAGCGTTGTGAAACAGAAACCAAATCATACAGTCATTTCCGTTGTTGTCACTCCATGTAGGTGTAGCCTAGCCAGCGATTTTCCAGAGCCTGTTCATGGTATTTGCAAAGGAATTGTTTACATTGTACACTCTTCAAGTCTATATGCCTACAACTTTTTCTACTGGTTGCCAGAAGCTATAGGCTAACACAATGCCAGGAGGCAGGTCCACAAAATGAAAGTAACAGGCAGACAAGCAAAGTCAAAAGAATGTTAGATTGTTTCAAAATGTAAAAAAAGAGAAGCAGATTATAGGCTACAATTGTGTTAAACCTATTTAGGCTATGCCTACATAGCCTAAAACACATGGCAATTATTTCACAGTTGCATATAAGGAGCCTGAATAGTTTGGAAACTGTAAATCGAGCGGATTACACACATTAAAAATATATTTTGCCGACCCCTCATGAACTCACCATTTTCTAACACGAAATCATTTTCAAATAATGTGAAAATTATCCTGTCAGCATTAATGAACTTGATCACAAACAATTTCAAAGGGCAACATTTTGATCCTCAGGATAATCGACGGGTCTAAGAAGAAGACCCTCGGGATCAAACACTTCGTCAGGCACCTGACAAATTTCAGATCTGTGCACAGTTTGTCAAAAATTCAGTTCAGTTATGCCGAATATAGGCTACTTGAAATATCATTGAGCCACAATACACGTGATTCAACAAGTAGCCTAACATTCTATAAAGAATTAACACTCAATATCATGTTTAAGTCAGGTAAAGTGAAAAGATGCTCAGTTTTGTGATTCAATGCTTAGGTATTCAGACATAAAATCTATAAATATGTGAAAAAAAAAAAAAAACACATTGTTTAAAATGGTTTTTTTAAAAGACATTGCTAAACTTTGCCTTCACTAAGATGGAGACATTCCACATTTGGATTTCTCTCATGCCAGGAAGATTAAATATTTTAAAAGCACACACGTACATTTCTTACCTGTCTCCCTTTCCCGACATTGTCTTAACAGCCCACCTGCTAGCCTGAAAAAATACTTTGAACATACAGTGGGTGCAAAGTATCTCAAGATGTTTTGACCATTATGTTTGTCTACATTTCCCCAAGAGCTCAAGGTACATGACCAGACAACTGAAGATACACTAAGAAACTTAAATACATTATTTCTGTTGTTGTACCTCTTGTTGGAAGAAGATAATAATAATATATTAATATATATTAATCCTGTGAAGGAAATACAACCTTGATGCATATTACTGCTAGAATCCACAGAACTATGAAAATGACACTGATGTAACTTTGTAATAGCCTACCTCTTTTTACACATTCAGCATCAGAAGATGATGTTCCCTCTCGAATAACATTTCCAACGATTCACACACCTTTCAGGGTTTTATTGCAGTCCTTAATTACATGGAGAAACATGCAATGTTTCTTGTATTATTTGTATGATTATGCATTTAAATAGGACAGTGCACATCAACACCTTCTCTTAGTAGCCTCATAAATGTACCAGATTCAGCCATACAAGCTAGTTTTCACCTGCACTGACTGGCAAGTTGGTGTTAAAAAAGAGAAAAAATATCCCTATACTAGTGCATTTCTTAGCCACTAGATGGCAGTGTTGACTTGCAGAGTTCTAGTTGACACAGCATTCGTTGGCCAAGCAGTAGAACTCGTGCAGGCACACTGTAGCCTAGACTTGATGAAACTTTACAGTTGTTTTTTGAACCTCTACCCTTACATCGTTTTGTAAAGGAATCCTCTAAAAATGACAGTGACTGAAAATACAGCCTAAACTTGACTCTTGACTTTAATGGTTACATATATATACTGGCCAAATATTTGGACACACCTTCTCATTCAATGCATTTCCTTTATTTTCATGACTATTTACATTGAAGATTCATCAAAACTATTAATGAACACATGTGGAATTATGTACTTAACAAAAAAGTGTGAAATAACTGAAAACATTCTTTTTTTAAAATGTAATACCATATTCAGCAAGCCATAACTTGACAAATATTCTGTGGGCCAAATAACTTTGCATTCATTCATGGATTTGATGCCTTCAGTGAGAATCTACAATGTAAATAGTCATGTAAAGAAAGAAAACGCATTGAAATGAGAAGGTGTGTCCAAACTTTTGGCCTGTACTGTATATATACACACAACGTCTGGTGTGAATTGGGTGTCAGGATAAGGCATGCAAAAATATTTCCCTAGGCGGGTTATTTGAATTGATGACGTCATGGACTTATTGTGTACTCATTCAGCGAACCGAGGTAATATGCACCATATGTGTCAGGATACCCACAGACTCAGGTCAACAGGATCAGTTCAAGCATCAATGCTGTATTTATTAGCAGAATACGTGTCTCAGTCAAAACTCACAGAAGATCAATCCCAAAATGAACAAGGTAAATGAGAAGCCTCCAAAAACACAGAAGATCCAGAAACAGCATAAACGGAAATCCAAAGGGAGTCCTTGAAGAATGTTCAAACGCACAGAGGAACTGACTTAACTTAGGGAGAGAAAAGTCCAGGATCAAGGGTAGAGAGCACTGTGTGACGGCCAAGGGTACAGATCTGAGTCTCTGGAACAGCGACGAGGACAGACAGGTAGCCAAGGTCTCAGCTGCTTAAAAAGTGTTTCAGTGTAATTACCCACAGGTGTGGGTAATCAGTACTCAGGGGAGAATGATTGAGTGGTTGCCGGCGATTGAGGAGTGGGTGTGGCTGAGGCAGAACCTGGCATGGCTGTGACATTACCCCCCCCTCCAGGGGGCGCTTCTGAGGACGAGGGGACCTGGCGACGTGGTCGACCTCGGCGGCGAGGAGCAGGTCGACTGGGATGGGCATGATGGAACTCCACAAGCAAGGCAGGATCTAGGACGTCATCTCGACGAACCCAGGAGCGATCCTCGGGGCCGTATCCCTCCCAGTCGATCAGGTATTCTAGTCTACCTCTACGCCGCCGAGAGTCGAGGATGTCCTTGATGGAGTAAACAGGACCCTCGTCCAGGAGAAGCGGCAAAGGGGGCTCTGAAACAGCTCCAGGCTCTGTGGAGGAAGGAGAGATGGGTGAGTGATAAGGTTTCAGCAGAGACACATGGAATGAAGGATGGATCTTATAACTAGGGGGGAGTTGGAGACGGTAAGTGACAGGATTGATTTGGTGCGTTATAGTGAAGGGACCTATGTAACGTGGACTCAATTTCCTGGAGGGAAGGCGCATGCGGATGTTCCGTGTGGATAGCCAGACTTTCTGCCCCACCGTGTACTCTGGTGCCGAGGAGCGTCGAGCATCAGCATGATGTCTGTGGCGGTGGATGGCCCTTTGAAGATGGTGGTGTGCCTCGCCCCAAACACGCTCACTCTCTCTGAACCAGGAGTCAACTGCTGGAACATCAGATGGTTCGCCTGACCAAGGGAATAATGGGGGTTGATGGCCGAGTATGCACTGAAATGGTGTCAGACCCGTGGTTGGCTGCTGCAGGGAGTTCTGCGCATACTCGGCCCAGGGAAGGAATTTGCTCCAGGAATGTTGATGACGATGGCAGTAAGTCCGCAAAAAACGACTGATCTCCTGAATCTTACGTTCAGTCTGCCCATTGGTTTCAGGGTGATAGCCAGATGTCAAGCTAACCGTTACCCCCATCAGACGGAGAAAGGCCCGCCAGAAACGCGAGATGAACTGTGGTCCTCTATCAGACACAACGTCTTCAGGAATTCCAAAATTGCGGAAGATGTGGGTGAACAGAGCATCAGCAGTCTCTGAAGCAGTTGGAAGCCCTCTTAGAGGTAGTAATTTGCAGGCCTTGGAGAATCGATCCACGACGACAAGGATGCAGGTGTTCCCATCGGAAGGAGGAAGGTCGGTGATATAATCGACTCCCAGGTGTGACCAAGGTCGTCTGGGCACGGGCAGGGGTATCAACTTCCCAGCCGGGAGATGGCGAGGGGTCTTAGCCATAGCACAATCAGGGCAACCGGCCACGTATCTCCGGACATCACCAGCCATTCCTGGCCACCAGAAGCGATCCTGGAGGAGAGAGAGAGTAGCTTGGCCTCCTGGATGCCCAGTTCCTAGCGAGGAGTGGGTCATTGTGAGGAGGTGGGTTCGGAGGCCTTGTGGAACATAAGTGCGATCTGCTGGAGTGTTCGGTGGTGCTGGGTCTGTTGCAGTGGCGTTAGCCAGCTGTTCCTCCCAACTCCACTGGATGGGGCTCACAAGTACTCCTGCAGGTAGGATCGTTTCTGGGGGCTCGTTGGTTCCGCTGGGGTGATGGACACGAGATAGGGCATCGGCTCGACAGTTGTGAGATCCTGGCCTATAACTGATCTTAAAATTGAAGCGAGTAAAAAACAGTGCCCACCTGGCCTGCCGTGGATTGAGACGTTTAGCTTCCCGAAGGTACTGGAGGTTCTTATGATCGGTGAGTACGAGGAAGGGGTGCTTGGCTCCCTCCAGCCAGTGACGCCACTCCTCCAGGGCAAGCTTGATGGCCAACAACTCACGGTTGCCGATGTCGTAATTGCACTCGGCCGGGCTCAGCTTCCTGGAGAAGTAGGCACATGGATGGAGGCGTGGTGGCTGTCCATGATACTGAGACAAGACAGCACCGACTCCGGTGGTGGATGCATCGACCTCCACCACAAACTCATGGTCAGGATTTGGTTGGTGGAGAACTGGTGCTGAGGTGAAGGCGTCCTTAAGGTTCTGGAATGCCTGGGAAGCTTCAGGGTTCCACTGGAGGATCTTGGCTTTCCCTCGGAGTAGAGAGGTGAGTGGTGCAGAAATCTGGCTATAGTTATTTATGAAGCGTCTGTAAAAGTTAGCAAAACCTAGGAAACTCTGCAACTCCTTAATGGAGTGCGGAACGGGCCAAGACAGAACTGCATCTACCTTCCCATCATCCATACTGACCCCCTGGGCGCTGATCTGGTAGCCCAGGAATTGAACTGTTGTCTGGTGGAAAGTACACTTCTCTGCCTTTACGAAGAGTTGGTATTCTCGCAATTTAGACAGAACCTGGGTGACATGTTGGACATGATCGGAGAGGCTTGCTGAATATATCAGGATGTCATCAATGAACACAATGACAAATTTATTAAGGTACTCACGGAACACCTCATTCATGAATCCTTGGAAGACTGAGGGGGAGTTAGATAACCCATATGGCATTACCAGATACTCATAATGCCCAGTAGGTGTGACAAACGCAGTCTTCCACTCATCGCCACGGCGGATGCGAACCAGGTTGTAGGCGCTTCGGAGGTCAAGCTTGGAAAAGACTGTGGCCCCACACAACTGCTCCAGTGCGGCTGGGACTAGTGGCAAAGGGTACCGGAACTTGACTGTGATCTTGTTTAGAGCACGGTAGTCAATACAAGGCCTAAGGCCTCCATCTTTCTTGGCCACAAAAAAGAATGAGGATGCTACAGGGGACTTGGAGGGCCGGATATAGCCTAGTTTGAGGGCCTCAGCGATGTAGTCCTTCATGGATTCCTGTTCAGGCAGGGAAAGTGGGTAAACCTTCCCCCGTGGGATGGGCTGACCCGGGATGAGGTCGATCGCGCAATCCCAGGTTCGGTGTGGAGGGAGTTGAGATGCACGTTGAGGGCAGAAGACATCGTCGTAGGCGGCGTAGGCAGGAGGGATTGTGACGGGGCGGCCCTGCCCAGGACTCTCGACAGTAGTGGCATTAAGGGCTAGCTTAGGGTTCTTGGCGCTGCGTAGTGGGAGCTGCGGAAAACAGTGGTCATGACAACCCTCTCCCCACTGCAATATCTCACCCGTGGACCAGGCAATAGCAGGCTGATGTTGAATTAACCATGGCCGGCCCAGGATCACATCAGCCGTAGAGTCATCAAGAACATAGGAGATTCGTTCTACATGAAGACTCCCTACTTGCATGTTTAGACACCTAGTCTGATACTGAATCCGCTTGCGGCTTAAAGGCTTACCCACTATGGAGTGGACGTGGAAGGTGTTGGTACAGCGGGTCCTCGGGAGCTGGAGACGTTGGCAGAGATGGGCCGAGATGAAGTTCCCAGCTGATCCTGAATCAATGAGGGCAAAGACGGGGTTGGAAGACACGGCATTAAGAAGAACAGGTATGGCCAGGGGTCTTAAATGAACTCCAGGGGCACAGACTACACTCACCAGAGGACGAGGGGGACGAGTTGGGCATTGGGCGATGAGGTGACTGGAGCTCCCACAATAGAGGCACAAGCCCTGTGTCAGTCTCCTACTTCGCTCTGCTGGTGCAAGTCGCATGGAATCCACCTGCATTGGTTCAGTGGTGCTCCCCATCCGAGCTCCTTCTCTGCGTGCTGCTGGTGAGGATGGTACTGAGGATCGCAACTCTTGGAGGCAGTTCTCCCTTCGATTTGCTACCCGAATAGCCATTTGGATGAATCTCTCCAAGCCCATTGAATCATCATATGAGGACAGCTGGAGACGAAGTGTGGGTTCCAGCCCCTGTCTGAAGGCAGTAATGAGTGCGGCTTCGTTCCAACCACTTGCCGCGGCGAGCGTGCGGAACTGGAGTGCATATTCGGTGATGGCCCTTCTGCCCTGTCTCAGGGCATGCAGCTGGGCCTGGGCGGTGGAATCACCCTCTGGGAGACCAAACACCTCCCGAAAATGGATCACAAAGTCATCCACTGACCGGGTCGCAGGGCCGTCGAGGGTCCAGATGCTTTCTGCCCATTGCAGGGCACGTCCAGTGAGTAGAGATATTATGTATGCAATCCGAGATCGCTCCGTGGGGAATCGGTGAGCTTGCATCTCTAGGGCCAGAGAACATTGCAAAATGAACCCCTTACAGGCCTCAGGTGAGCCAGAGTAAGGTGTGGGGTTTACCACTGGACTGGCAGGACCTGCTGGTGTTGGGTACGCAGCTCTGAGAGCATGGCGAAGTTCATCCACCAGGTCCTGGAAGTGGTCTCCCTGTTGTGACATCTTTCGGTCTGTCCTTCTGTCAGGATACCCACAGACTCAGGTCAACAGGATCAGTTCAAGCATCAATGCTGTATTTATTAGCAGAATACGTGTCTCAGTCAAAACTCACAGAAGATCAATCCCAAAATGAACAAGGTAAATGAGAAGCCTCCAAAAACACAGAAGATCCAGAAACAGCATAAACGGAAATCCAAAGAGAGTCCTTGAAGAATGTTCAAACGCACAGAGGAACTGACTTAACTTAGGGAGAGAAAAGTCCAGGATCAAGGGTAGAGAGCACTGTGTGACGGCCAAGGGTACAGATCTGAGTCTCTGGAACAGCGACGAGGACAGACAGGTAGCCAAGGTCTCAGCTGCTTAAAAAGTGTTTCAGTGTAACTACCCACAGGTGTGGGTAATCAGTACTCAGGGGAGAATGATTGAGTGGTTGCCGGCGATTGAGGAGTGGGTGTGGCTGAGGCAGAACCTGGCATGGCTGTGACAATATGTTTTTATGTTCTTCAAAACAAATGTTTCCTTGCTTGAGAGACATTTTTCAGTTTTTCCTTGGTCAGAGTGCTCTGGATAATAGCATGTATATGAATCCTGGAAAGTAGGCTAATGGTAGTAACAAAATATAAACAATTTGGACATATGAAGAAATATAAGAGAAAATATGTTTGTATAGTTTCTGTCATGAGGCCCATTGTTTGCTTTACAATCCAAACTATATTGCATATATATTTGTAATGTTCCCACCACGCGCATCACACACTGTGCATAGGGCACCAAAGGACAGAGGGGCATAAATAGTAGCTTTACTGCAAACTGCGTTTCACTCTTCCTCGATAATGTGGCATTATTACCATGTCGCATGCCAGGATGATACTTTTTGGGTTCTCTCAATCTCCACCATGCAGATCTAGCTTAGCTTAACTTCACTTACTGTAACAGGTTTTCTGGGATGCTGAGTTCATTTTTGAGGTGAATGAAGAGATTGAGGGTCACGTTAATATTGCAGTGGTCAAGGTGATGGCAAGTCCTGGCCCAAAATGCAACCAAAAATTATTATCTCAAATAAAAATGTTCAGTTCAGTTTCAGTTTATTGTCCCCTAAGGGAAACTTGTCTTGCAGCCAGGTAAACATACAGGTATCACAACAGGTAACACAACTAACACATATAAATAATAACACAAACTAGTTAAAAAACACTGTTACACTACTCCACATCTAGGTCCAATAATTGTGCAAATTTAGCAACCGAATTGCACTTGGTATACAACAGTTCTTTGTCCTATTGGACTTATAACAAGGGACTCTGAATCTCCGGCCTGGGGGAGGACCTCAAAAGATCAATGAAGGGGGTGATTTGTCAAGGAAACCTGTGGACAACCTATCAAGCCACCTTCACAATATGGCTGAGGTTATTTTTCTCCCTCAGGCTGATGCCCCCATAACAGGCAATGAAAGCAAAAGTAAGGACAGATTCAATAAAAGATTTATAAAACAAGGACAGGATAACCTAGCCACATTAAATGAGTTAAGCTTCCTTACGGAGTACACTCGTTGTTGTCCCTGTTTGCAGGTCATCTCTGTGTTTATGTCAAATTTGAGTTTACTGTCTATCACAGTACCCAGATATTTATACTGCTCTACCACCTCTATGCTGATTCCTTTTATATAGGTGGGTGGAGAAAAGCCAGGTTATTTTCTCCTAAAATCTATGAACATATTGGTTTTAGAGGTGTTAAGCTGCAGAAAAGGCCTGTCACACCAACTGACAAACTCGTCAACCACTGGCCCATGCTGGGATTCATGTGGTTTGTTGGTTTGTTGTCAAATGGTTTGTTATTCTCTTGCTAACTACAATTAATCAATTGGTTGTAGTATAAGTCATGATCATTTTATCATCTGGAAATAATCTAAACTATGGCTGCACAATTTTGGGATTTTTTTCCCTGAGATATTGAAATTGCCATAAGCTATATGATTTTTGAATGTCAATGAATTTATTGACTTCAATATTCCAAATGTCTCTTGAAATTGTGAAACATCTGATTGGTGAGCATGCCTAGTGCCTGAGAAGCACAGCACTCCAGGGGGCCGTTTCTACATCAGTTCACTATGTACACTACAACACTACTTTCGCTAAAACAGCAACCTTGTAACACCTGTGCCTATAAAGTGGCGATGTTTGGTCGAACATAACAAGTTCCGTCGTTCAAACCATTGTCCACTGTTAATGACGTCAGGCTTTAAATTGATGGTAAAAATTAGTCCTGCACATTAACTAGATTGTGTAACGGTACACAAAAATCACGGTTCGGTGTGTAACCTCGGTTTTGGTCCGAGTACTGGTCACGGTATGGTTAATTTTTTGGTAGTAACCCTGTAGGCTACTCCTAACCCAAAATTCACTGGCAATATATTACTGATGCACAATGGGAATAGTATTTTGAAAAGGTGTCAAATGTTTTTTTTGGAGTTAATTGACTAAACTGACATAGGGATAGGGTCCGCCACGTAATCTGTTTATGTGGGAATACGTATTTGAAATATAGCCCAAAAGCAAAAAAGTTGATTACTGTTAAAGACTGCATCCGGTACACAACTGGAACGTTCTGCACCTAAACAGTTCGATGCGAATACGTGTCCTGTACCTTTACACCACTTTTATTAAACTTTCCACCCATGTTTGCTATTGAACGTTGGATTACCCTTTCTAGAACTACCCTTTCTTTCATGGTCAATGCCTCACTTGGTCAGTCCATACCAGACTGTAATCACTTCACTTGCCCGTTAAATTTTTACATTTCTGTGAGCGATTTTTATGTATGTGAGATATATGTGTGCATGTGTGTTTGTTGTGACATGGTTGTATAAGCTACTGGATGCCTAAAATTTCCCTTGGATGAATAAAGTATCTATCTATCTATCTATCTAGAAAGACCAAATCCAAGAATGATGGTTAACTCCAATGATTGCGATTGAAACGCACCTCAGATTGACTGTGAAGCTCACCAATCAGAAATGATGTGCTTAAGTACTACGCATGCTTACCAATCAGAAGTGGCACAGTCAAGGAGGATGACATGAATATAAAAGTCATATGTGAATACATTGTGCGTGAAATATTGTAGCTTTTGCAATTAGATAATGCAGTGGTTCATATTGCAATTGTCATTGTGCTACAATTTTCTCAGTTTTAGACCTGCATATGTTATTCTATAGACCTAGCATGTCACAGATGGGCTACAAAGTCAATAATAATTTAAGAGATAGATAGATAGATAGATAGATAGATATAGATAGATAGATACTTTATTGATCCCCAATTTCCCCACAATAAGGGTGTTACCATTTTAGATTCTGATATACCATCCTAGCCACATCCTGGATACCACCCCCTAGCAACATCCTGGATACTGGCCTAGCCACATCCTGGATGTGCAGCCTAGCCAAAGCTTGATTTACTAAAATGTGCGTGACAAGCAGAGTATAGCCTATGCATCTGCACTTGCCTGTATGAACTCATAGGCCATGACAAAACAGACAAAAAGTTTTACACTTTTTACTTTCAAATTAGATTAGGTTAGATTCAACTTTATTGTCATTGTGCAGAGTACAAGTATAAAGACAACTAAATGCAGTTTGCGTCTAACCAGAAGTGTAAACAAATAAAAAAGTGCAATGTGATAGACAGGTGTCGCATAGACAGGACAAGAAATAGTGCAGTGTAGACAGTAGTATACAGTTGGTTTACAGAAGCTGGTTTATAGTATTATACATTAAATATAAATATGTGCAGTGTATTAGCAGTTACCTTATAAAAGCAGAATAAATATGGCTATGTAATATGAACAATATATGAACAACATGTACAGATATATGCAATGTAGTAGCAGTAACATTATAGTAATAGTAAGAATAATATACATATGCAGTGTATTGACAGAATATATGTATAAAACAGAATAAATATGGATATTCAGTATGAACCATATAGACAGATATGTACAGTATGTACAGCTATGTGCAGTGTGGTAACAGTTCCATTGTAGTGCAGAAACAGTACCAGTATACTGTAGAATAAGTGTATGTGCAGGATGAATAGTATGAAGAGCAGTAGAAAATGGCTATGTATAAGTGTAATTACAGTATGTACATTTGTAAATAAAGGTTAGGTTGCCAAGGTTGCCATGGTCGTGGACACCTCTATAGGCACAGGCAAGGAGGCATCGGGTGGGGGCGGGGCGGTGGAGGGGTGGTGGGGCTTAGTTGGTTGGTTGTCACCAGGATGCAGAGCTAGAGTTCAGTAGGGTGACAGTCGCAGAAAAGAAGCTTCCTCTTAACCTGCTAGTTCTGCTAGGAGACCTGTAACGCCTCCCGGAGGTGAGGTGAACAGTCTGTGGTTGGGGTGATTGACTATTGACTGACAAGGTGTTACAATCGAAAACAGCCTGAAAAAAGCAACACTTACCACAATAATATTCGAATGACTGAATAAAAATCCTAAGCACAGCAACGCAGACCAGTCGTGTTGCCTGGGACTCTTTGGAGTCTCACCAATTGTAAACAAATTGAAAAAGACTTCTGTCACACTTGGCGCCACGATTTGCCGGGTTAAGATAGGGCTCATAATGTTGATTGAGAATTCCATGTGCCTACAATACCAGTCCGTAACAGAAAAAATGATCGATATCTCAATGAACCACCATGACATCAATATTGGTCCAAATAATGTGTTAGTGTAGAGGGTGGATGCATTGCTAAGACTGTATGACCATAAGCCTACATGAACTTCATATAAATTGGACTCTAGATGGGTTGATGGTTTTGTGTGTGTGTGTAACATTGAACTATGCAGGGGGTGGGACAGGACTGAATTGGGGTGATTACCATGGTTGGCTGTGAGCCATTCTTTACAGCTGGCCAAAATAATTAAGTGATCAACGAACAACGAGGATTGGTGCAGCGACTGCATAAAAAGAAGCACCGTGGATCTGCACGGGATGAAGGACGCACCGATCACACTGATTTGAACGCCTGCCGCCGAGGCCGCGACCCCCTTAACATCCGTCAGCAGAAGGAATTGGAAAGACCCCAAACAACGCTCTCAATCCCACACGTTACAGGAAAGTAGCCCTGCCCTTGCCTGTGTATGCGTGTGTGTTTGTGTTGACTGTCTACTGGCGTTAAGCGCGTCTCCCCTTTATTTCCCAGTCCGGAACGAGCTCGACCTTCCTCCCGTGACGACGGCCAGCCTGAAACTTCTCAACGCACCCGATTTTGCATCGTTAAGGAAAGTAGCCTAAAACCCCCATCACCTTGAGCTTTGTATGAGTGATCTAGGCCCTGTTTTGGGATTTTGCATGCGGAAGTTTAATTGACGTTTCTGTCTCGCAGTCAAGGGGGCAGAGACACCACTAGAGGAATCCCCGAAGGAGGTGTCTGGCCACGCATTTAAAGACAGCGCATTGGTGGACGTATCACTCCAGACTGTTTTCAAAGACGCCTCTTCAATCCTGGGGGTTGGGCCACAAGTGGCACTGGACAGTAATATATTGTTTTCCCTTCACCCAGTTCAACTCCCCTTTATTAGTGTATTGTATGTGATTCATTGCAGGGTTTGGTCAAGTAGTGAAGGGCTGCCGCTGGTACAATATTAGCTTGATTGTGTTACCTACTGACAAATGTTCCTTTATCACGTGTGTGCGAGTGTGTGGGGTATCTACATAATTTGTGTGCTGTGCTTGGTGTGTAGTGCTTAATATTGCCACTTGTAGTGTAGGCTCAGTTGGGGGGGAAATAGTATCAGTGGCTCCACCCACAACCTGCTTACCCCAAGGTGTTTACGTACAATTGCCACTAGTCGCCAGCAGAGGGAGCCAACCCTTGACGTGTGTCAGTAGCGAGGCTCTAGCGAGTTATATATACTCTGCAGGTTGGCTACTCTTATAGTGTTTTTTTTTTTCCGTAGCGTAGCAGCTTGTGTTAACATTTCCTCTAGGTCACCACATATATGCTTGCGTGTCTTTTTTTGTTACAAAAGGTTGCTGTGTCTTATTACCATTTTGTGGGTGGTTCTTGTGTTTTGTAGCTTACCTCTTTAGCCTTCCTTGTTGGTTGCCTTAGGCAACCCCTAGTAGCGCCCATATACTCAGGGAGAGCCCCTGGCTAAAACGCACACCCCCCTTTTCGGTTGGTTCCCTCTGTACGGAGCCTAACCCCATTATAGCCTGAGATCTCCCTCCTATAGAGGGTGCCAGAATGTGGTATTTACATATACTAGGCTATTGATTTGTTTTGTAGTTTCAGTTCTTTCATACTGGTCCTATACTCTAAACAGGCTGTGAACTTACATGGGCTATTGATTTATTCTGTGGCCCTTCATTTCTTTCATACTGGTCTTCATACTGCAATTGGGTCGTGAACTTCACATAGGCTATTTATTGAACTGTGTTTTAAAGCTTGATTGTTAATAAACTATATATTTTTATACTACGTCGTTGTATTGTTGTGTGTTTCGAGGGGAGGACCGCCGGTAATCTGTTACCGTTACATTAGCACATGATATCAAAGATCTCCAGAGCTGTTTGAAATATCTTATACTTACTCACTATAAGGGCCTGATGAACTGATTAGTTACTCAAGGTTGTGGGGTCATGGGCAGAAATGAAGCAGTTTGAAGGATCTTCATCACATTTAGCTCAGTTATTCCCTAGAACAGGCCATGGGCCAGAAGCCACTACCATGAATTTGCCTTCTTTTAATGGTCAAGGGCAAAATGTATCAGCCATATACTTGGTTTACCTATACAATAGAGAACTTTGTGCATCGTAGGTGGGGCATGTATTTTAACTCACGTATAGAGGGTGTAGACTTTAAGAAAATATGTCATTTAGACTGTTTAATTAGTTTTCCCTTAATATTACAGGCCAACATATATCAGCTGTATACTTAGCTTACCTATACAATACTGTATAGGGCTGTGCATAGTAGCCTATGGAGGAAGGGACATGGTCAACTATTGTTAAAGGAGAACTTGGCAACTATTTCAACGTAATAAACCTGTTTAGAAATAATTTGGATGGTTAAATGACCTGTTCCGGTGAAAATGGTGACTTTCCCCGCTGCCCCTAGCGTCCCCAGGCAGAAAACCAAACTTGCAACATTAAGACTACCGTCCCGGAAAGAGAAGTGAGAAACAAAACTCGTTTTAAATCATGTTTCTTACCTTGTAACATCCACATTGTTCTGCCGAACTTAAGCTAACCGTTTCGCTAGCTTGTAAACAAATCAATGTGCTTTATCGTTATACCTTTTTCCACAGTTTGAAATGGCATAATGCACAATTTCTCCAGCAGAGGGGGAAATATAGGTAATCCTGCCAAGTTTCTTTAATGTGTATACAGAGGGTGTAGGCTTTTAAAGAATATATAGTGTAGGTGGTTGATTGACCTTTCCCTGAATGCTAGAGGACAAAATGCAAGTGAATAACTGACAGTTGATATTTGAGAGTTATTTTTGTTGCATTTTTGGGCTCGAAATCACCTTGCAAGTTTTCCCCCTGACTAAAGTAGAACAAAGTCAATGTGTGTCTTGCAGCAAGATGCTGCGCCATCTGCTGGACAAACCATGTAACGGAAATACTGAAAATGCAGCATAAATGAAGGATCAATATTCGGTTTTCCTTTACTGAATTTAAAAATATTTATCGGTCGTTATTAATGCCGATGCCGATAGTTTGGAAAATGCCTAATATCTGCTGATAATATCAGCCTGCCAATAAATCGGTCGGGCTCTAGTGTGTGTCTGTGGATGTGTGTGTGTGTGCATGTGGATGTACAGTTAAGAACAAAATGATTTATACCCCTGGCAAATATTGATTTAATGTTGATTTTCTCTTGACCAAAATGTTTGTTCTGACTGAAAATGACACTGCCACATGGCTAAAGGTTGTAAGACAATGTGGTAGAAACATGGAATTAAAAAAAATAGCATTTTCATCTTTTTTAACGTTTTTATGAAAAATGGCATGTCCAAACTTATTCAAACCCTTTTTAGATAATCAGTGTTATGAACTGATCTTTACTTGCATTCATAGCGCTTAAAATGGTTCTTATAATACCTACCTACTACCTAGCCTCTTCAGTGTGGGGAGTGGCCCCCGGGGACCAAACAACATTTTTCCGTAAAAGTCTAGTGGTGGACTGCCCACCGAGTTCCATGTGCCCCGGTGTTTCGGTGTCCCGGGAATCGTTGACCAAAAATTCAGGAAGTTGATGGCGGGGAAAAAAAGCTATGCTGGTGGCGGTCATAATACAGTAATACAAGGTGTGCAATTTGGATCAGTCAGTTGAGAATATGCTGTCTTTAATTTTAACATTGTCATGGAGTGGGAGGGTAATATGATCTGCAAAATAGATAGACTTATAGGTAAACAATGTTTTTTGTCTAAATCTCTTCTCTTAGAAAGGTAACTTATATGCTGCGTACCGTAGGCTACAACAGTCTAAACTTAAATAGTACTAAAGTACTATAAATAAATACACAAAAGAGGAAACACAGACAGAAAATGTTAAATTGAGTTCAATACCAAAGCACAAAACAAAATGACACAATATCCATACAACAAATCCATTATGACTAAACATCATGTAAAATATTAAATAAAATGCATATAATACATTGATAATGAGCACTAACCCCCTGCCTTGATGGAAAATAATAACATAAACACAGCGTTAACACAAATGACGTCCCATCCACCATATGTATTTGTGTGATACAAGCCCCGTGGGACTTGATCTAGATTCAACCTAACCCAGTGCCTAAAATGAACATTTAGATTAGAATTTACAAGAAGAGGTGGTTTGTATTCATGAAGGCTTTTATGGTGACCAACATATTTGGCTGTTTCCACCCTCCCTGATAACCAATGGCTAAAGAGGGATAAGTCATGGATATGCGCTATATGCTTCCCTTATTCTGTGGCAGGCCCGTTTCCACAGTCCGTAGTGATGAGGGAGAGAGTGTGAGTGAGATATTATTATGGCTGGCCACACAGCACAGTGGCATGCAGCATGATTAAGATTTTAAGCCATGGGGGTAGATTTAATGCTTTAATAACAACAGGGAACGAGAAATCCCCCATGTCGTCTCCTCAGTGCTTCTGTGTCCATTACACAAATCTGTGATGTACGAGGCCAACGGAGCGGAGCTCTGCTACTGCACTCTACTTCTTTCTCCAAGTCACCAGGCTCAAAACAAATGCCGTGTTTATGCTATTTTCTTTTTTTTTTTGGTATGTTTATTCTCGCCTCTATGCAGTATATTCAGAAGGGAATTGTCACGGATTAGAATACAGAGATCGCATTGAAAGAGACAAAGCAAACAGAAAAAAGAATGAATGAGCTACATCATGTAGCGAGGCTGATCCTCGAGTTCACAAGTGTAATAATGTCTCTGTTGGACCTTGATAGGAAGAAACCCCCTGTGGCACTTCATAATGTGAAGACACAAATAGTGCTCTTTGATTTGCTATGCACAAATCACACAACCAGTTCACAAACCACAGCATAATGATTAAATAAAATGGCTCATGGCTTCTGGTGTGTTGCTCATAAACAATGAAAAATTAAACACGCAGGGGTGTTAGACAACAATGAGAAATCAGCCAGGCCATTCAGAATGCCCATGCTCAACACATAAACTTGACATGACAACTGAGTTATGATTCTATGCCTATTTATGATGACTGATTTGTATGAATATAAACCAGTGTTATTTACTGTTAAATTGGAAAGGAAAATAGTATTTCTTAAAAAATAATAATACTGTAAGGAATTAGGAAAATTTGATATGTACAAGGAATGACAGTAAAGTAGGCATGCATTTACTTTTAACATGTTAAAACAGGACGACTAAGTTTTAAATCACCTTGAACTTAATTGTGGAAATATGTTGACTCTCAGCTTGAGCCCTGTGTAGGGCTAAGAGACCAAGACTAGATTTGTGTGGAAAAGAGAATGGGGGAAAGGGACAAAGAGACACACACACACACACACACACACAGGTGACAAGTCATTTTTCTGTTTTGTTCAGGTGGTTATGAATGCTCCCTGATTCATGTTCACCATGTCGGGATCTACACAGCGGCCTCGCTTCTGTTTGACGCGTTGACTTTGATGAAATTTGGTATAGCAGCGAAATCCTGCAGAGACTCGTAACATGTTAGATTAAAAGCATTAATCACCCCCCCCCCCCCCCCCCCCCATGCAATGCATTAGCTATTCCATTTCAATTACATTTGGAAAGAGTAGTATGTTTTATTAACATATAGAAACCGTCGGCGCTGATGACTTCATTGGGTTTAACCAGGACGGGTAACTCACCTTCCTCACACATGCAGTCCGCATAGCACTTGTTGTTGAGGCTGCGGTTGTGGACCTCACAGAAATGCTTTCTCAGATCACAACAGGAGCCTGAGAACGAGAGAGATATCATCAGCACCGCAAAAATCAGCCAAACAACTCCCCTAACGCCCCATGAGATCATTCATATTTATACATTTATTCATATTTGTATTGTGTTCTCTCTGTTCTCTCTTAGCCACTGAACTTGGAATGTAGCAGATGAGCTACAGCAACTTGAGAAGATGAGAAGAAAAAAATGGACTGACCTAGAGGGCAGTCAACGTGGTGGTCACATGTCACAGTGTTCTTCCCATGCGTATCTGTCATATTTCCACTTCTCCATTCCCAAGCATTTCCTTTGTCTAAAACCAATTAGAAACGTGCTGATGAGACATTAATTGCGCCAGCTCCATGGTCCATAAAGGGCTTATTCATCTATATGCTGCACACATCTGTGTTGGCGTGGGTTGCTGCAGTGTTCAGAGGTCTGGTGTGTTTGAAGCAGCCCTATCTGACAGTATCATGTGTAAACTGCACACACCTGTGTTGGCGTGGGTTGCTCCAGTGTCCAGAGGTGTTGTGTGTTTAGAAGCGGTCCTATCTGACAGCATCATGTGTAGTTTGGAGGCCAGGTTCTGCAGTCCTTCAATCTGCTGTGGCACATAACAGAGCAAGTGGCCATGAGCACTTGAGGATGTATCGTTGGGTCATTGTACAGTATAATTCTCCTCATATACAACAATTTAGGGCATCACATACAAAAACAAACACCCTTTGGGTACTGGACAGAATGTCATGAATGGACTGGACTGAATGTCATGAATGTAACATTGATATTAATTGTACAAATAAAGGGACCTATTTGGGTTGATTACATTTCTATGTTGTTTAAGAGGGTCTAGCAGGACATAAATATTGATTGCCTGGGGTTTGGTGATCAGAGAGGAGTGTGCATTCCTTTCTTCAGTGATCAGTGGTGATTCTGATGATAAGGCCGAGTCAGGTGTATAGGTGACCTTCTGACTTCCAGCAGAATGACCGCTGTGAGTGTGCTTTCCAGCACTGCTCCTTTCCCACATAAAGTCTAAAAGTAAAGCGAGTAGAGACTGAAATGAGATACAGTGCTTCAGAAGTCTCTGTGTTGCCTTTTGCAATGATCAGTCTGTTTATATTTATTTCACAATTACAATGCACTTATGATTAAACCATACAAGGCACTTGTTAGTGGACATCATTTCACGTAACAAGCCCTAAACTTAAATTTAACTCAAATCTTACAATAATGTAAAAAATATGGTTTGTTTATTACTAATCATGTTCTATTAGATTAGTTAACCGCATGGTTCCTAAGCAGACTTGATAGAAAGTGTGGTCTATAATCTCACCTTTAGCACGCATGGGTGCATGCGTTTTGTGCCCAGTGTTGTATGCATGAGGTCTCTCCTCCGAGCCCTCACTTCCCCCTGTGTCAGCCCACTCTGTGGGGCCCATCTCGAGCCTGACAGGGGTCAAGCCCTCCACCTCTGGTTCTCCGTCCAGTGGCCAGTAGTCTGGTTGTGAGGAACCTCCATGAATGGCCATTGCGTTCCCATCCTTCTGGCGTCCGCTGTGTCTTCGTCTGTGCAGGCTGCGGTGTGCCGAGGGCTTGAGGTGGACTAACAGGCCGTTCTCAATCTTTGCAGGTTCAGCTGGATTCTTGTTGCAGTGTATCATGGTGAATGTAGTAAGAAGCAGAGCAGAGAAGAGGCACCAGGAAATAGCCTTCATTTTAGAATGCAAAGGCTTCCTTCTGTGTACAATATTCTGCAAAGGGATAATATTCAATTCAATTATTTAATTGCATTCATATAAACACACACAGAGAGTGAGAGAGAGAGAGAGAGAGAGAGATAGAATGGGTCATTAAAGCTGGGAGGATAAAAGAGATGAGAGGAATATAGAAAAAAGAAGAGATGAACTTCCAAGATGAACTTCCGCTGCTGCTCTCCTCTGAGCCTGCTGCTGCTCTGCCTGCTAAATGAACGGGGCCACATTGCCCCTGGCACTCCTTATTGATAATTTACATCAGATATTTACATACGATAATGTCATTCAAAATTATAGATGTTTCTATAATTTCTTTCCTCCGTTGGGAGATGGCTCTTATGACTGCATATACATTTTAGAAAAGGTTATTCAAGAACATGTGGAAAATCTGATGAGACACTGGTGTCCCTGGTGCAGTTGTACATCTCTATTTTACCTTGTTTAATTCTCTCGTTTTGTAATTCAGGTTTACTATTTTATGACTTTTTTTTTTATTCATGTTATGTGTTGGCCCCATTGGGGCGGGTTGCTGTCGGCTGTGACGTGCTGTACTACTGAACTGTGTCCTGCCTTGCTATGTCTTAACGGCAGCAAATGTTTGAGATAACTAAATCAGATGCTTGGATTTGAAGTTCAAGGCAGTAATTCACACCCGCCACTTAAAAATGCATTTTGATTTTTTTTTTCCCTGGGTAAGATAACAATGGCTGACAGCTAGGCTACATAAATCAGAATAGCACACCCTGACTTAATGAAATAGTGCCCTTTACCAATGTCTTCATAGCTGCAAATACACTAGTATTTGGTTCAAGCTACACATATTATCATTTTTGAAGATTAGCGACACTACCAAACTATGTCTTGTGCCATGCTAAGCTGTACTTGGCATTTCTTTAGTGCATTTAGGCTGGATGCTAACACTGAAATATAAATGAGACAGTTAAATATGTGAGCCCGCTTGAAGATCTCGGAAATGGGGAGGATGTGTGCGAGGCGAGTTGGCCTGAGTAAGAGGGCGATTTCCCTCAAAACGGATTAGAATTACAGTGGGGATTGATAGAACTAATTACTAAAGCCTGCATTCCGCCTCTCCGAGCAACAGTCCTGTTTGCAAACTGAGCCATCCTAACCAGAGAGATCCCTTGTAGGAACATGCTCATGTGGCACCATGAGTTTAATGGTCTTTGAGGATTCTGGGAAAACCCATCTTTGATAGTCTCTTGGTTGAGTCAGGGACAATCGACAGGATAAAGAATTCACAAAGATTAGGAGAGCTGCTGTTTAAAATAGCTTCAGTTATAATCTGACATATGTAGGCTATCTGGTAGCAGAGATCTTGACTGATCCTCTGTCCTGCTTTATAATTTATGAATCAAAGGAATAAATCTGGCGTATAGCTCTGAAAAGCGGCCAGGTTCTCGGAGTGTTAAAGCAGTTCAAAAATCTGACATTATGTTCACAAACTCCTAACAGAAATGAAAAAATGTTGTTTTTGTTTTCAATGTAGCAGAAAGATAAATGTCCACAAACAACTGTACACTATTCATCCCCATTAGAAAAGAGCAATTTGAGACATCAATCTTGCCTCTGCAGGAGAGAAGAGTCCTAATACAGGATTCTGTTGAAGAATGAGCAGGAAGAGAGCATTTTCATTTGGCTGAAGATGGTCAACTCGCATCATCTCAGATTTGTCGATTAACTTTTCCAAGCTAATTGTGAGCACAAAATTCTACAACTGACCTCAACCTCTGTATGAGCCCAGCTAATTCTCCTAATGATTCATATTGGTTGACTGATATGATAGACAACTGCAGAGATAACAGGGAAAAGAAAAGATGCTTTGTTATTCAGTTGTTTTCAGGTGTTTTTCTATACTTAACAGTCAAGGTTGTTTAGCTTGTTATATTGAATAGAAAAAATAATGTCCAGACTAGTCATATTTTGTAAGGTTTGATGCAAAAGTGCTTTGCTCAGTTCTTGATAAATGCTTTTGTATCTAAACGAACGGAGGAAAAAAATAGGTGTGCAACAGCATAGTAATTATGACTGTGGGATTTAGATTGATGCCGCCATGCTGGGCACAGGTGATTGACAGCTGCTACTTACACTGCAGGTCTTTTTCTGTGCCCAGTGGAGAGCCAGTGCCGATATCCTCTCTGTGTGGAGAAATGTGAAATCCACACAAAACTCCTCGTTCAGTTCAATGACCCTTTGTTTTCGGCTGAAAAGCTGCAGGCTTTTTAGTGTCTGAGAGAAAACGACTGCCTCATTTGCAATAGCCTTTAAATCATGTAGACTACTTATTTAATAGAACTTATTAAGTATTCTTCTTTCTGTTATCACACCACTGTATGTCAGTGAATGTGATGGTCCAGCATTATGGTGATTTCACCCTTTTCTTGCTCTGCCTCAGTGCAGTCAATTAGCACATTTATGGTAATCATTACATTCAAAACAGCATAATTTTGCCACACTTTCTCTTTTAAATGTATGATCCCTTGCTGTGCGTTCTAAATGGCTTCCCTCCAGCATACAAACACACTTGAGTGTGACTTTGTAAAAAATCTTCTTTACTATAGGTTTTCTGTCATTATATAAACTTCAACATGATTAATGCATTTGAGAACAATGAACGCTCTAATTTTCCTCCCAGTGTGTTATATGCAGCTCTCTTTTTTGTGTTAAACCTTTCTCAGTAAGTAAAACATAATTGTTGCATAAAACTATTGTTACTCAAGCACAACAAAAATGCAAAACATTTGCAATACTCCAAGTCTTTTGCAAAAAAAAGAAGAAAGAATGCATGATGAAATTATCCAATTCCAAAAATGTCCTTTTGAAACAGTAAAACAAAGACAAAGCCTTACTCTTGCCTTTGTCAAATTTAAATACTAATCAGGTATTAGAACATCACACTTTCAAAGCATTCTTTCCCAATACCACATGCAACAGTAAAAGACCGTTAATAACTTACCACATACAGGAGGCTCCAATTGTGTCTCACAAATTTAAGTGCAGAATTGCAGGTGTGACCTGAATTTCTCCCACAGAACACAAACACAGTGATATAGACTGTGTGTGATGTTGGAATATGATGTTGATATAGAGTGTGTGTGATATAGAGTGTGTGTGATGTTTGGAGCATCTGTTGGAATGGTGCACGCCGTCGCCACACACCGCTGTGAGCGCAGAAAACCACATGAATCGGTGACATCAGAGAAGGAAGGGGAGGAGTGAGAAAGCAGAGGGGACGTGCACAGTCGTACTGGTAATTGATTTATACGGCAGGTTATTTAGCATGTATCATATTCACAGACAATATTGGCATGCAGCCAACTAATAAAATAGCTTTCAAATATATTCAATTACTCTGTCTTCTAATGCACGTATGATGAATTAAAAGTGCAAATGTAAGAATAGAGGTAGGATTGACAGCTAAAGATATCTGAGCTGTTTCATTTTTGGTTTCTGAGACCACCAAGTGACCATTACCAAAAATTAGATAATTGCTGCACATCTCAATTTGCATGCGTGGAGCCCACAAATGAGATGAAGCCAGGTTGTCACGGTGAACATGCCTTCTCACCTGCCCATGTGATTGTGGTTGTTGACGGCAACCATTGCTGACGTGATGATGGGGGGGGGGGGCTGGAGACAGGGTACTGGCCCAGAGGAACCATGGTGGAATATAGCCTACTCAATGCAGCTCCAGGGAACCAAACATGAGAGGTTTGGCCTGAGGCAATAAATCACATCTCTGTAATGTAAGCACAGGCTATTACAGAAGTCCCAGAAGGAGCCAGAATTCACAGTGTTTATACCCGTTTTTAAACACAACTATGTTTGTCTCTTGGATACTATTCAAGATAGCCACTAAGGAAGTCACACTTTGTGGCTATTCAGAAAAGCTTTAGTAGGAAGGAAACAAAAACATTGGGGTCAATTCTGTGCACTTCCAACCAATCAGCGTGTTCAGGAGCATGTAAGGGAGGGGAGTAATTTGATTGACTGTTGCTGAAAACATAAGACTCTTTGTTCAACGTGCCCGGCAGCCTGTGGCACACGTCTGACTAACACTTTCATTCCATGGTGCACCTTATGTGACAGGTCTGGTCTACGGGCAGGCCAGGTGTAGTACCTGACTCTTCTATTTTGAAACCATTTTGTTCTAATATGCAGAAAGCAGTTGGCCCTTGTTTTTCTGAAATATTCAAGGTCTTCTCTCAAAATAAAAAATGTTGCTCAAACCTGGTATGTATCATTTAGCATGAATTGTGCCTTTCCAGATGTGCAAGTTGCCCATGCCCTAGGCACTAATGCATACCCATGACATCACAGATCCTGGCTTTTGAACAGTGCGGTCCATCTCCTCTGTGACCTAGAGGATGCAGAGTCCATGATTTCCTGTGGTCCACTTTGCCTCGGCCTATCTTAAATAAGCTTTGGCCCAATTAAGACATTTTGTAATTATATCTAAATATGGTTATCTCTGTGCATGGTAGAGTTTTAGCCAGTGTTTGTGGATGGAGCACCAAACTGTGTCCATAGACAATGGTTATTGTAAAATGTCCTGAGCCCATACGATGATTTTCATTACAGAAACAGGTCTGTTTTTAAAGCAGTGCCATCTAAGGCTCCAAAGATTCCCCTGGGTTCTCTGAATATTTTAATGATATTATGTACTATAGATGATGAAACCCCCAAATTATTTGCAATTTAACATTGAGGAGCATTAGTATTATATTATTGCATTATTTGCCTACACAGTCATTTGCCTTTCTGAGGTGCTCTCATCTTGTTACCAGTTAACCTAATTAGTTGTGAAATATTCCTTCTTGTGATTTATTTAGCATTACACAACTTATTGACCTCATCCCAACTTTTTTGAGAGTGTGACTGGTATCAAATTCAAAATAAGCATATTCTTCATGAAATAGTTAAATTGGTCAGTTTCAACATGTCATATGTTGTCTATGTCCTTTTTGCATCTAAATATGGGTTTATTTAGATTTGTAGATGATCACATTCTGTTTTTATTTACATTTCTGTCAGTGTCACAACTTTTTTGGAAATGGGGTTGCATTTACCTATATATAGACCAAGGTACTTGGATGAATGTAACAGCATCAAGAAGTAGATAGAAAAAGGTTGATAGAAGAATAGACCTGGCTTTAGTTCATCACTTGCCAGGTGCTTGAGGATGAGTCATACCCGCGGCCCTCTGATATGTTTGATAGATAGATAGATAGATAGATAGATAGATAGATACTTTATTGATACCCAAGGGAAATTCTGTTTGTGCCAAATAGGGATGTAACGATTACCGGTATAATGGTAAACCGCAATAAAAATGTTGACGATAATAATTACCATTTTCATTTCAAACATCATGATTATCACTGTTGATTACCGCGGTGTGGAAACCGTGTGTTTAATCCTTCCCAGCTTCATCCGAGCCTGCTTTTGACATACAGTAGGCCTGGTACAATGGAACAAAACTGGTACCCTACTGATTCTGTTGTCTAATTGATGGTTTTAACTACGATTTGGATTAGGCTACACCTGATTTTAAAAGGCGGAACTTTTTCACCACAAAATGTGCACTGTATCATGTAGCCACTCTTGCGTCTTTTTATGTTCGTGTCCACATTAAATCCATTCCACTCACGTTATCAGAAGAATACAGTAGCCTAAAGTTTTATTTTGACCGCTTACTTCGGTCTCACTCATTGCATCCAAATAACAGAAATAGCAAACTCCAAGTTATGGTAGGGTAAGTTAAGCTATAAGCACATAGCCAATTAAACATGAAGAAAAAAGTGAACGGGACACTTTTTGAAACTATTTCAGCTTGTGTAGGCCTATCAGTGCGTTCTGAACATTTTGAACACACTTTTAGAAATACCATGATAATACCGAAAACCGTGATAATGTTGGTCACTATAACCGTGAGGTTAAATTTTCATACCGTTACATCCCTAGTGCCAACAGCCTAGACTAAAAACACGGCCAGGATAGAAACCTCATGATCTCTCTCTTTGGTCCTCTAATGGCTACATTTCTACATTTCTCTAAAAGTCAGCGTCATATCTTTTGCAGTGCACTGTAATGTTTCTTTTACAAGGATTTGCATTGTTAAAAATACTGTGACGACAATTAACTGTTTCGCATTTGCTATATAAAACAAGGCCATAATGCTCTTTCTTGAAAATATATAATTTTACAAGTGGAACAACAATTACAAGTAAACATTTCTTGAGACTATAGTGCATATCTGTTGCTCCATTGCTCACATTGGAACAGCATACTTTCATTAGATCAGAATACTTTCACCAACTAATCTAGCCTAATGTTAAGTAAGTTAGCCTAATGTCTAACTAATCTAGCCTAAGGTTAAGTAATGTACTGTATGTTTAAATATCACATCATATTGATCTCCAATGACAATGTTTTTTTTTGTTTTTTTGCATTTGACAAAAGAAGACTGAATTTGTAGTGTCGAACATGCACTATGAATTTTACTAATTTGTGCATTTCCCCTCTATGTCCTGCAGGTGGCAGTACAGACCAGCTCCTGTGGCTCCACATGAAAAAGGTTTGTTTGGCCTTACATGCTCTTTACATCACCATCTTATCATTAAGTGAGTTAATAATATCCCATTGGCATTCAAGACAGTAGAGCCTGACGTCATAATTTACAGGCCTGAACTCTGCATGTTTACAACTCACAAGTCTCTGCTTATCCGTTTCAGGGGCTCATCTTTGCTCTGACCCGGCCCTCCATGTGCCTGTGGCTTCACAAACTCCATTGCATTGCATTGCAGCATCAGAGCTAAGGAGTCATGCGTGGCAGCAAAAGCCAGAAGCCTGAGAGATAAGCCATGTTTGTTTGTTTTTTTCAATTGCTCCAGCTCCATTGAATTTGGAATTTGGAATCTACTGTGAGATGATGAAAGTGCTCAAACACTGATCACAACCACTGCACTGTCAGGGACAGCAGAATTAAGTTCACCCAACGTCTAATATAATATCAAAGCAATGTTTCACATTCTTTATATATCAAGACAGACTCAAGTGGATATCATCATTTTTTACATTTATTTCTTGCAATTAAATCTGCTTACTAAAATGCATACCTGCACATACATGACACAATATGTTTCCTCTATATCAAGGAATATGGCTTATATACAAGAGCAAACTCTTAACATCCGTGTACAAATCCCGCACACTCGTTTGCCATTTTGCATAGTTCAATTGAGCACTTTCCTGCTCTTACAAAATGAAAAAATTCAAGTTTCATGGTCCACTTAAGGACCAGCGTAAAGCCTACGACGAGCACAAGTTATATAACACAAGCTTATGTCTTTACAAAAGATCTATGAGCTAAAATAGCAACAGTTTAAAGAAAATATGCAGCTTTTCGCAGCTGTAGTGCAAAAAAAATGTTAATTCGAAACTTCAGAATCACACACTCACACTTATAAAACCAAATTTCTTTCACTCTTTCACTATTTTCACTCATACAGTCTGAATCCCTAAAACAGGCCAGTTCACAGTCAGCATCTCTTCACAGTGACTTCAGTCAGCATCAAAGCACCTATGCAACACACGCTCATGTGTGTGTAGGTAGTTCTTTGTTAAGTCTGTTTGTTTACTATCCTTGTACAGTGAGACCATGGTCACCATGGAGACCATCGTCCTCTACTGAACACAGAGCGGGGCCACGTCTTCAGCAGCGGAAGGGAAGAGACGCAGAGTGTCCCGCGAGTATTTGGAGTAGCCGCTGTGGAAGAGCGGCGTCTTCTTCACGCTGAAGAAGGAGACCGTCCGGTCCCAGATGTCGGCGTTGGAGATGCCGTTGTGGAGCTGGACCTCCAGGGCAGTCCGGAGACGCTCGACGCCGTCGGTGCACTTCCTCTCCAGGCTCATGATCTTACATCTGCGCAAAACAAGTAAACAAACAGAACAGAAATAAATAAACAAACCAAGAGGCTACAGAAGGTTTCAACAGCAGCAACATTCAGGTGAACTAGCATATGTGAAAATATAAGCATGGCCACAGAACAGTCTTTACCTTTTCTGAAGATCCTTCATGATGAAACTTGTTTTTTGAGAGCGTCCAAGGGATAGCTTGTAGAAGGCTTGAAGTCTCTTGACTGTGCAGTTTCCTCCCGTGGTCGTATATATATATGTACAGATTCTATTAGCATTTAATGAAATGCACGTTCTCACACTTTTTGGCCAATCACAGAGCACCGTTGTGACAATGCTGGGCCTGAATTGCTGGATTGAGAGGACGACAATGGCCCTTAAACCCAGCAAGCAGGTGGGAGTGTGAGTGTTAAATGCCCACTGCCAATCAAGGGGTGTGGCAGGGCCCTGGGAATGTGTGTTTGGGAATCGTACATCAATGAAGACCTCAGTCGCAGCTGACTTGTGGAAATGAAATGTGGTGGGAAAGTGTTGTCAAACATCTGCTGGATATTTGAAGGAATTCAACTTTAGTTCCATGGAAAATAGAATCTTGATGCCATGTGCATAAGACCCTAGTTCATACATTCTGATGTCTCATGGCCTTTATGCACAGTATAGTTTGAGAAAAGAAACGTTAAGCACTTTAGAGGAGAAAAACAGTGATGCAGATGTACAGCAACTTTTAACAAAATATATTGATTTACCAAATAACTCCTATTTAAATACATTTAAAGGACATCAGACATGTTAAATCAGATCATTGAACATTACATATATGTACTTCCATAAGACAAAAACAACATCTGTACAAAAAAACAAGCAAACAAAAAAATTGTACATCTTCATTTATGCCTGATCATGTTCATGGCCTCAAAGCCCCCCACCCCCTGCCCTCCCAATCCCAAAATGTGAGAAAATCTCTGCTCTGGCATTGGCATCCCTGCAGTGGGGCCTGGGCCATCCAGATGGCCTGCTAGTATAGCCTGGCTGTCTCTGTGTGTGTGTGTGTGTCTGCCTGGCTGCCTGCTTGTCTGGCTGTGCTGTGCTGTGCCTGCTAGGTTGGGAGCGGAGCCTGTGGCCAGTTGAGCTTTGTGTGACTGGGACACACTTCCTTTGTGTGGCCGCCTCATTGTGGGCCGTGCTGAAGTGTGGGAAGGCGCTCGGGCCGGCCGCTCCCACGTTTGCCGGGAGCATGAGGAGCGTGTGACTGAGAGGCGGCCAGCCGCCGACCCAGCGGCCAGCTGTGTGTCTGTGGGGCGAGGGGGGTTGGATTGTTCTATGTGAGAAAGTGTGTGTGTGTGTGTGTGTGTGTGTGTGTGTGTGTGTGTGTGTGTGTGTGTGTGTGTTTCAGTGTATGTGTGTGTGTGAGTGTGTGTATATGTGTGTGTTTTGGTCTTTGTGTGTCAGTATGTGTGTGTGTGTGTGTGTGTGTGTGTGTGAGGGAGAGAGAGGGGGGGGATGGAGAAAAAGTGTGTGTGTGTATAGTTGGGAAGTGGAGTGTAAAGTCAAAGTGTGCTGAATCTTCTTTGACCCTGATAAAGAGGTAGCCGGTCAGGAGTGCAGTCTGCTGAAACTCTAGAGGTATGACTTCACCAGTACAATTAGAACAGTATACAGTGCACCCATAGTATAGACCCTTTCAACAATAAAAACAAAAACAATGCTTGAACATTCTATTTGGTTCCCAATCTACTTCCTCTGCATTAAGATAACATATGGAATGTTAAAACGGAAGCCTTGTGGGGCCAATTATGATGCTGATAATGGAACTCTCTTGAAAGGGTCTATAATCAATAGTTTATGTTCCATCAAAGAATATCATTGTCATCATACAATAATAACCATAATAATATTATTATTTGTATTATTATTAAGGCAGCTTATTTTTCTAATCTGTATTATTAATAATAGTATCAATATTATTTCTTAATTCAATAAATCTCATGGAGAAAGGAATATGTACCAAACAGGACAAACTTGTAATGTGTACGAAACATAGACTGTATGTCTATGGTACGAAATCAACCTAAAAAAATGTTCACCCCTCAACCACCAAGCACACAATTTGGCTGCCTTATTTATTCAATCTCTTCAGACAGCCTCAGAGTCTATGGCCTGAGAAACCTGATCCTAGAAGTATCGAATAAACGTCCCCCAACGCCAGACAGGCAGCTCTGATCACTTTACGAGGTCACCGGTTTCCCAGCTTCACAGGGCACCATGTGAAACATCCGACACCCCTCCTCCCGCTGCACCCCTCCACCTGCTCCCTCGGGACGAGCCGATTGTCCTCCAGGCACTAAGCCCTCACAATGAGCATGTGGCCACTCGCAGTTTCTCAGTGGCCTGCCAAGCGTTCCTATTGGCTGCAGACTGTGAGAACCTCCAGCAAACCCAAGACCCACACATTCATATGGAGATCTGGGAGTATAAATAGGAGAAGGACAGGAGCAGTCAGTAGCAGAGCTCAAGCTCCTCTTCAGAGAGACCACAGCAGAGATACAGCCATGGCACCTACTGTCACTGTACCCATGACCTACTCTTCTGAGCATCTTACACTGAACAATAAGGTAAATACTAAATATTTGTACAGGAAAAATCTTAAATTGTAGTGTCTCTTCTTTACTTGAAACTCTTTGAATG
This sequence comes from Alosa sapidissima, assembly GCF_018492685.1. NCBI lineage: Eukaryota > Metazoa > Chordata > Actinopteri > Clupeiformes > Clupeidae > Alosa > Alosa sapidissima. Next base: position 9,101,369 of record NC_055963.1, read on the forward strand.
CTGATCAATATCTAAACTGTCTCTTTTGTCATTCCAGCAGAGAAAGCCTTTGGTTGAGAAGTTGCGCAGAGATCGCATCAACAACAGCATTGAACATCTCAAGACTCTACTGAGCCAGGAGTTCCTAAAGCAACATCCAGACTCCAAGCAGGAGAAAGCTGACATCCTGGAGATGACTGTCCACTTCCTGAAACAGAAGCAGCAGCAGCAACCCTCCACCTGCTCCACAGCAGCCAATGAGGGCTACTCCAGGTGTATGCAGGACGCTGTCAACTTCCTGTCCCAGTGTGAGGTGCAGACACAGTCCCAGAGAAGACTGCTGAGTCACTTCCTACACATGCTGCCCACAGCGGACAAGAGCACCAGAGTCCAGCTTCAGCCCAGCTCTCCAGTCCGTCACAGCAGCAGCAAACAGAAGACTTCAGGCTGCACTGCACTCTGGAGGCCCTGGTAGAGCCATGTGGACTCTTTTCATGTTGACCAACAGAATTCCTCTTGTCAGTCTGTGACTGACATGGACAGTAATTCTAACGATGTAGGGACTGTGTCCCTTATGTTCTACAGTTGTAGAAACAGAATGACCTGCTTTCATGTATGGAAAGTCTGTTGCACGATAGAAAGTGACATTATTGACAAATTGCCAATTTTGCTTTTATTTTTGAAAGCTCTTATTTTAGTGACATGAAGAACTGTGTATGTCTTTTATAGACCATTTACCTGAATTTATAGGTCAGTCTGTGTGAGTTCTATAACTATTAACTTCAATGAAGCTATGAATTCATCCAGAAGGATTGAGTGAATTGAATATCAAAAAGAATATTCTGTACAGTTATGCACTATACATCTCAGTTTTTTGAGATTACAGTTTGTTCATTTGAGATTACATGTGTTATCATGTGTTGATAATATGTCTTGCTATGTTGTAATAGCAGTATGTACTCTTTTTGAGTTACACCATGCCCTACCCTCTCTACAGTATTTTGAGAGTATTGTGTTTCCTGTGGAAACATTTGCAAAGAAACTTTGTCAAAGTTCTTGATATTCAAGATTTCGGTAAATTATTGTATGCAATTTTAAAGCTTTAATTGCTTTTGGACAATAAATACGAATGACATATCAGAGAAAATGCTTCTTTTTTATCTTTTTTCAATCATCTACAGAGTGGATATTACACTTTTACTGTTTAATAATCTGAATATGATAAATTCCATTCATAAGCAGGAAGCAGACAATACGGGAGTGCCTTCACCATAACACATGTAGCCTATATCTTAAAGAGGTGTATCAGCATCAGAACGACAGTAACAGTACAGGTTCTCATGAAAACAAATATTAAAAAAGCCCCCCCCCCCTTTTTTTTTCCTTCAATGTGTGGAATGCACATAATAGTCAAATTCATCAATAATGTATGTTATATATAAAGTTCAGATGTGGGAAACCATAAAGGTGTAATAGGTTTTGAGGTGAGGTGAACCACGTATTTTACTTTTTGAGGTGTACAGTGAAATTATCATAATGGAGAGTGATATCCTTGAACACAAATAGGTAAATTTCATACTAATAAAACACTTATCCACTGCCTCAAGTTACAGTACTGTGATTTAATATGATAATGTTAATACACACTGATACTTTGAAGAGTGGTGAAAACTTAACATGTCTTAGTAGTTGGGTCATTTTAATTTCATTAGATTCCCTCAGATTAAATGTTGCATTAAATTCAACACACTTTTTTGTAGTGGTACATTGTGCTTTTTAATTAAAACATAACATTCTAAGAAATTACAGCAAAACATTTGGATGTTTTCAAGGATTTAAAGACCTCTTATTATGTACACAGTGGGCTCTCGCGTCGTTGACAGAGAGCTGCATTAGCATTTAACGAGGCACACTTCTATTGTCCAGGGAGTGCTTTATCTGTTAGTCTGAATGGGCAGAGTGTGGGAAAGCTCCTGAGAGAGCAATCCCAGTCCCAGCGTCTTTCACATCATAAACACACCAGAAGGCCTCTGTTTAGGGCAGCACATGCCTTGGGAAAGTGGCTTCAAAGTCAGGTTTGCCATTTTTATATATTGTGGTGGTGTGAAATTGCACAGAAATTCTGGTGTTATGATTTTAGGTAATTTACATTTTTTTTCTATGTCCATATTTAAAAAAACACACTGTTCAGATTGTCTATTCTAAATATGATTCTAAGTGAGTTTGTGTAATTATACAAAGGGGTGACAATCAGTCAATGACTCACTTCCAATATTTCTGCTTAGGTTTAGGTGGCAGAAGCTCTGTCTTTCACCTACACTATTTGTGCCACTGTAATACACACACACACACACACACACACACACACACACACACACACACACACACACTCCTCCACTCCTCCATCTGCTGCTCTAATTGCTGCTGCTGATTGTCCTTTGAGACAAACACACTTCATTGGACATGTGGCAGGTCTCCATTGCTCATTGTCATCCCAGACCCTCTCATTGGCTGCAGACTGTGAGAACCTCCAGCAAACCCAAGACCCACACATTCATATGGAGATCTGGGAGTATAAATAGGAGAAGGAGAGGAGCAGTCAGTAGCAGAGCTCAAGCTCCTCTTCAGAGAGACCACAGCAGAGATACAGCCATGGCACCTACTGTCACTGTACCCATGACCTACTCTTCTGAGCATCTTACACTGAACAATAAGGTAAATGACATATTTGTACAGGAAAACACTGAAATGTAATTGTCTCTACTATACTTGAAGCTCTTTGAATGCTGAACAGTATCTAAACAGTCTCTGTTTCTTTCTCATTCCAGCAGAGAAAGCCTTTGGTGGAGAAACTGCGCAGAGATCGCATCAACAACAGCATTGAACATCTCAAGACTGTACTGGGCCAGGAGTTACTAAAGCAACATCCAGACTCCAAGCAGGAGAAAGCTGACATCCTGGAGATGACTGTCCACTTCCTGAAACAGAAGCAGCAGCAGCAACCCTCCACCTGCTCCACAGCAGCCAATGAGGGCTACTCCAGGTGTATGCAGGACGCTGTCAACTTCCTGTCCCAGTGTGAGGTGCAGACACAGTCCCAGAGAAGACTGTTGAGTCACTTCCTACACATGCTGCCCACAGCAGACAAGAGCACCAGAGTCCAGCTTCAGCCCAGCTCTCCAGTCCGTCACAGCAGCAGCAAACAGAAGACTTCAGGCTGCACTGCACTCTGGAGGCCCTGGTAGAGCCATGTGGACTCTTTTCATGTTGACCAACAGAATTCCTCTTGTCAGTCTGTGACTGACATGGACAGTAATTCTAACGATGTAGGGATTGTGTCCCTTATGTTCTACAGTTGTAGAAATGTTATAGTCCACTTCCATTGGTGGAAAGTTTGACAGGAAGAAATTATGTCAGTTTCAGTTTTAAAGTCCCTGACAAGATTCTTGTTATATGACAAATTATTTTGGAAAGTTTGATAGGAAGAAATTATGTCAGTTTCAGTTTCAAAGTGCCTCACAAGATTATTGTTATATGCCAAATTATTTTGGTAAAAATGAGGGATTATGTTTGCACAATTTGTACTGCACAGTGTGTACTGACAAGCAATAACCCACAGTTCTTATAACTTACACTTACTCTGTCAAGAATTGCCAATTATAACTTCTATGAAGTTATGCATTTATCCACAATGATAAAAAGAACATACTTGTTAAGAGAATATATTAATGCACTATATCCAGTAGGATTCCAGACTATAACCTCTCCGTTTTTTGAGAGACATATAATATACATGTGTTTTCATGTGTTTCATTTCAATTGCTTTGTTAAGAGCAATATGCACTCTGTTGAGTAGCCTTATTTCCTCCCCTCTCATGTTTGAGAGCAATGTGTTTCATTCGGAAACAAATTGTGTCAAGTTTCTTGATAGTCAATACTGTTATACATTATTGATTTAAACTGAAGAGCTTTTGCTGCTTTTGGACAATAAATACAGAAGACAAATCACACAAAAAGTTATGTTCATAAGTGCATGTGTTCACATAACAAGTGCATAATACAATCATTACTATCATTGAAACAGTCAAGCATGGATTGATCACTCATCATGTGACATTTGGGTCACAACTCAACTAGTGACACCTAAAAACACTGAAATTAATTAATTACAACTATTTTTCACGGTCATTTCAGGAAAGATGACCATGCTACATGGTCCTAGATATAATAATAATAGGTATACTAAAATACAATAGTTTAACCTTCAGCATTTATCATTGGCAAATTATACAGTAGGGTGACACAGACAGTAGATTATTTTGGTTTAAGGACCTATAGATAGCCTCCATAGATGTGTGGATTTACTGGCCATGACCACAGCTACTGAATACATCACCACAGGATGTCTTATGCACCACACATCAACATGTAGGACTCCCCAGACATGAAATACATTGTGTATTTCATGACAGCAAGTGAAAACATACATCTATTAATGGAAGTGGACTATAGACCCTTTCAACAATAAAAACAAAAACAATGCTTGAACATTCTATTTGGTTCCCAATCTACTTCCTCTGCATTAAGATAACATATGGAACATATTGCTGTTTGTCATGGTTCCACAGCATATGATCATTTTGATCACCTGTAAGTTGGACTGTTCACATCTAATTCTATGACTCCTTAGCAGTTTTATTACTCTCACATAAGGAGAGTAATTAAGGAATATGTTTACTGTTACTACATGTCCTAGTAAACAAAACTAAAATCGTAGAATGTTTCTAAATATTAATAGCTTATGTGTACAGACATTACTTTCAATGATGTTCTGACTTCAATTTGGAATCCATAAACGTAATATGTAGGGGTGTCAATTTTGACATTAGCTATTGATTATCAGTGTATCCAGTCATAAACCAGTAAGGGGTAATGGAGTAATAGTAAAATGATTCAATGAGGCAGTTTTTATGATTTGTCTGTCATATTTATTGTCAAAAGCCAACAAAGCTTTTCCGATTTCAATTAATAAAGTACCACAATCTTGAATATCAAGAAATTTGACACAATGTCTTTCTTTTAAATGTTCCCAAAAGAAACACAATACTCTCAAATCGAGAGGGTAGGACACATTGAAACTCAACATAAAGCATGCTGGCAATAATTCAGCAAATAAAATATATACATCACATGAAATATAAATGTAATGTAAATGTAATATTGTAAATGTCTCAGACGACTGAGAAGTTATATTCGTGAATCCTATTGAATATAGTACACATTGTTGTATTCAAGCTTGTGTGTAAATCCATAGCTTCATAGAAGTTAGAAATGTAGTGTTTCAACACACTGAAGTGACCTTTAAGATCAGGTCTGTAAAACTGTGGTACATAAAAGACTTACACAATTTATCAGTTAGTCCACAAAAGAAGCTTTTCAAATAAAAGTCATTTAAAATCTCTAGTTTGTCAAATAAACCTCAGATTTTTTCTGGCTTTCCATACATGAAAGCAGGTCATTCTATTTCTACAACTGTAGAACATAAGGGACACAGTCCCTACATCGTTAGAATTACTGTCCATGTCAGTCACAGACTGACCAGAGGAATTCTGTTGGTCAACATGAAAGGAGTCCACATGGCTCTACCAGGGCCTCCAGAGTGCAGTGCAGCCTGAAGTCTTCTGTTTGCTGCTGCTGTGACGGACTGGAGAGCTGGGCTGAAGCTGGACTCTGGTGCTCTTGTCCGCTGTGGGCAGCATGTGTAGGAAGTGACTCAGCAGTCTTCTCTGGGACTGTGTCTGCACCTCACACTGAGACAGGAAGTTGACAGCGTCCTGCATACACCTGGAGTAGCCCTCATTGGCTGCTGTGGAGCAGGTGGAGGGTTGCTGCTGCTGCTTCTGTTTCAGGAAGTGGACAGTCATCTCCAGGATGTCAGCTTTCTCCTGCTTGGAGTCTGGATGTTGCTTTAGGAACTCCTGGCCCAGTAGAGTCTTGAGATGTTCAATGCTGTTGTTGATGCGATCTCTGCGCAGTTTCTCCACCAAAGGCTTTCTCTGCTGGAATGACAAAAGAGGATCCAGTTTAGATACTGATCTAGCGTTCCACAATGCTAATGGATACAAAATACACACAGATAATTTGTATATATTTTGGAAGTTTGTATTTACCTTATTGTTCAGTGTAAGATGCTCAGAAAAGTAGGTCATGGGTACAGTGACAGTAGGTGCCATGGCTGTATCTCTGCTGTGGTCTCTCTGAAGAGGAGCTTGAGCTCTGCTACTGACTGCTCCTCTCCTTCTCCTATTTATACTCCCAGATCTCCATATGAATGTGTGGGTCTTGGGTTTGTTGGAGGTTCTCACAGTCTGCAGCCAATGAGAGGGTCTGGGGTGACAATGAGCAATGAAGACCTGCCACATGTCCAATGAAGTGTGTTTGTTTCAAAGGACAATCAGCAGCAGCAATTAGAGCAGCAGATGGAGGGGTGGAGGAGTAAGTGTGTGTGTGTGTGTGTGTGGATACTGTACAGACACTGTAGTAGAAAGAAAGAGCTTGCAGTAGGTCACAGAAGTTAAAGCACAAATATTGTCAATACTGTATTGTGAGTCATTCCGTGACTAGCTCCACATTAAATAGATGTTCAAACCAACAAAAGATAAGATATAGAATAGAATGTTCAAACCAACAAAAGATAAGATATAGACCCTTTCAAGAGAGTTCCATTATCAGCATCATAGTTGGCCCCACAAGGCTTCCGTTTTAACATTCCATATGTTATCTTAATGCAGAGGAAGTAGATTGAGAAACAAATAGAACGTTCAAGCATTGTTTTTGTTTTTATTGTTGAAAGGGTCTATAGAATAGAATGACTGAATAGTCATTGTGTCCTCCCCAAAAATGCATACAAATAAAACACCAATATATTTTGACAATTTCTGTAATTTCCCTGCATCGGACATATACAAATGTTGCACATAGTTTATCAAAGCCACTTTCCCAAGGCATGTGCTGCCCTAAACAGAGGCCTTCTGGTGTGTTTATGATGTGAAAGACGCTGGGACTGGGACTGCTCTCTCAGGAGCTTTCCCACACTCTGCCCATTCAGACTAACAGATAAAGCACTCCCTGGACAATAGAAGTGTGCCTAGTTAAATGCTAATGCAGCTCTCTGTCAACGACGTCACGAGAGCCCACTGCGTACAGAAGGGGTAATAAGTGCCGATTAATCGCCCACAAAACACCCAAATATTTCCCTGTGATTTCCCCTCATGTGACACTAGTGAAATAGCAGTTGATGTCTGACAACACAGACTACAAAGTTCAACTGAACTGAACTGAATTTGAATGACATTCCAGAGGACAAATATGTATTAATGAAATGAGAAATGGAAATTCTCCACTCATTATTCATAATCATTTAATGTGACAGTGACAGTGAAAGACAGTGAATGAGATTTTTGTATAGAAGTATATATACTCTTCTGATCCCGTGAGGAACATTTGGTCTCTGCATTTATCCCAATCTGTGAATTAGTGAAACACACTCAGCGAACACACAGTGAGGTGAAGCACACACTAATCCCGGCGCAGTGAGCTGCCTGCACCAACAGCGGCGCTCGGGGAGCAGTGAGGGGTTAGGTGCCTTGCATCCGTGGGCACTTCAGCCGTGCCTACTGGTCGGGGTTCGAACCGGCAACCCTCCAATTACAAGTCTGAAGCGCTAACCAGTAGGCCACGGCTGCCCCTAAAGAACTTACAGCTGACCTTTTTCAGTTTCAGGATTTGCTGTTTATGACTTCTATTGAATAAATGACTACATTTATTGTGTACTTTAAAAAAGTAATGTCATTAGTTCACCTAAAAACCTTTGACTTCTTAGTCCACTCTCCTCTGTGTTAAGGAGTCATTTATTCATCTTAACTGACTGATTGGCCTAATGTTATTAGTAGAAATGGAAGAAAAAAAAATATGAGCTCCTGAATAATTTATATGACAGTAAGAGTTTAAGTTATATGAATTTCAGTTTTACGGTCATTCCGTCATGATGCCAAAGTAAAATATCCAAATAATTGATGTTGGCATGAAGTTGCTGTTACTTCGGCATTAGACATTACTGGAGGTGTATGGGTGAATTTAGTACATCTGCTCCTAAATGGACAAACTATAGACTTTGAAAATGAAAGTGCATTTCTCATTGAAACATTTGATCCGATTTGTCTTTTGTATTTATTGTCCAAAAGCAACGAAAGTGCTTCAGTTTTAAATAAAATAGCATACAGAGGTCTTGACCATCAAGAAACTATAGGCCAGTCCTTTCCAAATGTTTCCATTTAAAACACAACAATCTCAAATAGAGATAGAAAGACACAACTCAAAAGGAGTGTATACTGCTAAACAACATAGCAAGCAAAATCAGTCAATACATAATTATACAATACAAATCAAGTATCTCAAGAAACTACATTCATGCGTTTTACTGAATACAGTGTATATTCCTTTATGAAACAACTTTACTTTATCCATATGGATAAATGTATAACTTCACAGAAGTTAGAAGTTAAGAGGCTTAACAGTAAGTGATAAGGGTAAAAATAACAATTACATTTTCTAAACAAAATTCAACTCTGGTCAGAATAACCTAACAAAATATATTGTATAATGGAATTAAAACCTTGACAATGTGCCAAACAAACATTGTTTTCTGCCATGAAACAGATTATCCATCAATGAAAGTGGATTACAATGCTTTAACAGTGGTAGAATATATCATAAGGGACACAGTCCCTACATGATTAGAATTACTGTCCATGCGCAAGTTTCCCAAAACCATAGTTGCTCACTAAGTTAGCAACTTTGTTGGTTGTAATGCAATCTCCCATTGCCAACCAACTAATTTGCTAACAGGTTAGCAACTATGGTTTTGGGAAACAAACCCCATGTCAGTCACAGACTGAGAATAAGGGTATTCTCTATGTACCTGTAAGGGTGTAATGCTCAGTTTTAAAGTAATTGTAAAATGATTCATTGAGGCAGTTTTTATGATTTGTCTGTCATATTTATTGTCAAAAGCCAACAAAGCTTTTCCGATTTCAATTGATAAAGTACCACAATCTTGAATATCAAGAAATTTGACACAATGTCTTTCTTGTGAATGTTTCCAAAAGAAACACAATACTCTCAAATCGAGAGGGTAGGATACATTGAAACTCGACATAAAGCATGCTGCCAATAATTCAGCAAATAAAATATATACATCACATGAAGACACATGTAATATTTTAAATGTCTCAAACAACTGAGAAGTTATATTCTTGAATCCTATTGAATATAGTGCACTTTGTTGTATTCAAGCTCGAATATTGTGTGTAAATCCATAGCTTCATAGAAGTTAGAAATGTAGTGTTTCAACACACTGAAGTGACCTTTAAGATCAGGTCTGTAAAACTGTGGTCCATAAAAGACTTACACAATTTTTCACTTAGTCCACAAAAGAAGCTTTTCAAATAAAAATCTTTTTAGACATTTAAAATCTCTAGTTTGTAAAATAAACCTCAGATTTTTTCTGACTTTCCATACATGAAAGCAGGTTATTCTGTTTCTACAACTGTAGAACATAAGGGACACAGTCCCTACATCGTTAGAATTACTGTCCATGTCAGTCACAGACTGACAAGAGGAATTCTGTTGGTCAACATGAAAAGAGTCCACATGGCTCTACCAGGGCCTCCAGAGTGCAGTGCAGCCTGAAGTCTTCTGTTTGCTGCTGCTGTGACGGACTGGAGAGCTGGGCTGAAGCTGGACTCTGGTGCTCTTGTCCGCTGTGGGCAGCATGTGTAGGAAGTGACTCAGCAGTCTTCTCTGGGACTGTGTCTGCACCTCACACTGGGACAGAAAGTTGACAGCGTCCTGCATACACCTGGAGTAGCCCTCATTGGCTGCTGTGGAGCAGGTGGAGGGTTGCTGCTGCTGCTTCTGTTTCAGGAAGTGGACAGTCATCTCCAGGGTGTCAGCTTTCTCCTGCTTGGAGTCTGGATGTTGCTTTAGGAACTCCTGGCCCAGTAGAGTCTTGAGATGTTCAATGCTGTTGTTGATGCGATCTCTGCGCAGTTTCTCCACCAAAGGCTTTCTCTGCTGGAATGAGAAAGAAACAGAGACTGTTTAGATACTGTTCAACATTCAAAGAGCTTCAAGTATAGTAGAGACAATTACATTTCAGTGTTTTCCTGTACAAATATGTCATATTTACCTTATTGTTCAGTGTAAGATGCTCAGAAGAGTAGGTCATGGGTACAGTGACAGTAGGTGCCATGGCTGTATCTCTGCTGTGGTCTCTCTGAAGAGGAGCTTGAGCTCTGCTACTGACTGCTCCTCTCCTTCTCCTATTTATACTCCCAGATCTCCATATGAATGTGTGGGTCTTGGGTTTGCTGGAGGTTCTCACAGTCTGCAGCCAATGAGAGGGTCTGGGATGACAATGAGCAATGGAGACCTGCCACATGTCCAATGAAGTGAGTTTGTCTCAAGGGACAATGGGCAGCGATTAGAGCAGCAGGTGCTGTGTGTGTGTGTGTTGCAGTGAGCTGGACAAAGTAGGCTTCAGGTTCAAATATTTACGATGCACCGATTCCTTTTAGAGATTGCCAGGGGTCCACAACAACCTCGAGTACGTTATGTGAACAAGTTAATGTATATTTTTAAATGTAATGCCAGTCTGGTGTTTTAAAATCAATCAGTGCAGTAATATGATATTCATCCAAACAATAACTGATTTTTTCATTTTTCCATTCTATTTGGAGCACAGACATCTTTACCATCAGACTTACTCTCCCAAGGCATGTGCTGCCCTAAACAGAGGCCTTCTGGTATGTTTAAGACACTGGGACTGGGACTGCTCTCTCATGAGCTTTCCCACACTCTGCCCATTCAGACTAACAGATAAAGCACTCCCTGGACAATAGACGTGTGCCTCGTTAAATGCTAATGCAGCTCTCTGTCAACAACGTCACGAGAGCCCACTGCGTACAGAGGAGGTTATCAATCCCCACAACACACCCAAATATTTTGATGTCATTACTTTGCATGTAGAATTTACTAAGAAAATTAGCAACTAGGACTACAACACCCCACCCCCACCCACCACCACTGAACTCTTCTGCTTCTCCACAGTTACCCTCTTCTGCACCATGCAATTACCACCAGTATCACTGAAAAACAAATCACATCTCATCTTATCTATCATCATATCTAATGGATTGTAATGATGTGGAGTTTGCCGAGAAAGCCTATGGAGTCAAAAAAGGTAATTTCACTGTGCTTCTGATTGCCAATTTGGTGCTTCACAGGAGAGGACTGATCATGTGAAGAGAGGGAGGAATCGAAGGAGGACACAGATTTTTCGAAGCAGCAAAAAAGACCAATGTTCTGATGGGTGTTTCATCTTCATCAGAGTCCATAAGGTTATGGAGTGTTTACATCAGACTTGAAAGCCTTAGTATCTTACCATACATATACATTAATGGCACAGGTGCAGGAGATGAGTTTCTGTAAAATGAAGCATTTGTTTAATCTAAATAAATCACATTTGTGCCCCATATCATCATTTTGTAAACTTCAGAGTGACATTGCAATTGCTTACAGTGATTACAGATTCCTTTGGATGTTTAGGATTTTCCCGGTGATGGTAATTCCACTTTCTCTCACCAGTCTGACCCAACTTGACTTGTTTATTTACTACACATCACTTTAAACACCACTTATTACCCCCTCTGAACGCAGGGGGCTCTTGTGAGGTTATTGGCTTTAGGGCTGAATTAGCATTTAACGAGGCACACTTCTATTGTCCAGGGAGTGCTTTATCTGTTAGTCTGAATGGGCAGAGTGTGGGAAAGCTCCTGAGAGAGCAATCCCAGTCCCAGCGTCTTTCACATCATAAACACACCAGAAGGTCTCTGTTTAGGGCAGCACATACCATAAAAGAGAAAGTCTTTGATGTTGGAGACGAAGCTGCCACATTTGAACTTGTAGTCCAAGTAAAGTGAACATTCAGTAATTCCAAGAAGCATTTTCAGGATCATTTCAAGCTGATTGAGGTGTTATTTTTGTGCACATCATCATTCAACTCATTTGAATCTGTCAATATATGAGTTTCATGTGCTTATTAAAGTGGTGGGAAATATTAAATATGTCAGTATGCAGTACGTAATTCACACTGTAAGTTCTACAACCACCCCCCCCCCCCCCAACACAGACACCCCACACACACTTACTCATCCACCCCTCCACCTGCTGCTCTAAACGCTCTTCTAAACACACTTCATTGGACATGTGGCAGGTCTCCATTGCTCATTGTCATTCCAGACCCTCTCATTGGCTGCAGACTGTGAGAACCTCCAGCAAACCCAAGACCCACACATTCAAATGGAGATCTGGGAGTATAAATAGGAGAAGGAGAGGAGCAGTCAGTAGCAGAGCTCAAGCTCCTCTTCAGAGAGACCACAGCAGAGATACAGCCATGGCACCTACTGTCACTGTACCCATGACCTACTCTTCTGAGCATCTTACACTGAACAATAAGGTAAATATGACATATTTGTACAGGAAAACACTGAAATGTAATTGTCTCTACTATACTTGAAGCTCTTTGAATGCTGAACAGTATCTAAACAGTATCTGTTTCTTTGTCATTCCAGCAGAGAAAGCCTTTGGTGGAGAAACTGCGCAGAGATCGCATCAACAACAGCATTGAACATCTCAAGACTGTACTGGGCCAGGAGTTCCTAAAGCAACATCCAGACTCCAAGCAGGAGAAAGCTGACATCCTGGAGATGACTGTCCACTTCCTGAAACAGAAGCAGCAGCAGCAACCCTCCACCTGCTCCACAGCAGCCAATGAGGGCTACTCCAGGTGTATGCAGGACGCCGTCAACTTCCTGTCCCAGTGTGAGGTGCAGACACAGTCCCAGAGAAGACTGCTGAGTCACTTCCTACACATGCTGCCCACAGTGGACAAGAGCACCAGAGTCCAGCTTCAGCCCAGCTCTCCAGTCCGTCACAGCAGCAGCAAACAGAAGACTTCAGGCTGCACTGCACTCTGGAGGCCCTGGTAGAGCCATGTGGACTCTTTTCATGTTGACCAACAGAATTCCTCTTGTCAGTCTATGACTGACATGGACAGTAATTCTAACGATGTAGGGACTGTGTCCCTTATGTTCTACAGTTGTAGAAACAGAATGACCTGCTTTCATGTATGGAAAGTCAGAAAAAATCTGAGGTTTATTTTACAAACTAGAGATTTTAAATGTCTAAAAAGGCTTTTATTTGAAAAGATTCTTTTGTGGACTAAATGATAAATTGTGTAAGTCTTTTATGGACCACAGTTTTACAGACCTGATCTCCTGACACTACATTTCTAACTTCTATGAAGCTATGGATTTACACACAATATTCAAGAGAGCTTGAATACAACAATGTGTACTATATTCAATAGAATTCAAGAATATAACTTCTCAGTTGTTTGAGACATTGAAAATATTATATGCGTTTTCATGTGATGTATATATTTTATTTGCTGAATTATTGGCAGCATGCTTTATTTTGTGTTTCAATGTGTCCTACTCTCTCGATTTGAGAGTATTGTGTTTCTTCTGGAAACATTTACAAGAAAAACATTGTGTCAAATTTCTTGATATTCAAGATTGTGGTATTTAATCAATTGAAATCGGAAAAGCTTTATTGGCTTTTGACAATAAATATGACAGACAAATCATAAAAACGGCCTCATTGAATCATTTCACTACTACTTTAAAACTGAGCATTACACCCTTACAGGTTTATGACTGGATAAAGATAATTCACTGATAATCCATAGCTAATGTCAAAATTGACACCCCTACATATTACGTAAATATGTAACATTTGTCATGAGCTCTCTCTCTGCCTGGTAACACGTGCTGATTGAAGTCTGATGACCTCCACCTGTTCCTGCTCTGCTCTGCCTCACCCTCGTTACCTACCAGCTGCACTGCATTCACCACTCATCATGCCCTCTATATAAAGCCTTGCTTTTCAGTCCACACTTGTCAGATCGTCTGCAACCAGCACCAGTTACCTGCCTGTTTATTGAAAACGCCTCTGACTCTTTGCCTGTGATCCCGGACCCGCTCGACTACTTCTGTGTTCTCCAGCCCCGGTAATCTTGACCTGCCTTCCGTCCCTCTTCTACGAATACCGCCTAGTCCTTGACTGTACTGCTGCTTCGTTTCAATTGCTGTTGTGTGTGTGTTTCCCCCAGGACTTCCCGGATCATCCAGCTCCTGCCTTCGCTGTTCGGCTACTGGGGGAACACACACACGCAGACTCTTGGAACTCCTGTACCCCCCCCGGAACCCCTGAAACCCCCAACCCTTAAATAAACTTTTGAACGTGACGCAATTGTGGTCCTCGTCCTGTTTGGTGTCTGACAGTACGATCTGACCAAACATGGACCCAGCGCACGGTCGAACCAGCATGGAAACCGACGAACCAGAACCACCCACCGCCATGCAACGCCTGGAAGAGACAGAGAGAGAGGTAAACCGCAACACTGCTGACATTGCCTCCCTACTTCAAGCCGGCTTGAGCCAGCGTCAGCAGTTCCAGCAGCAACAGCAACAACTTGCAATGATCATTCAACTTCTCACCAACCTTTCTCCTCTGCCTGCTCCCACCGGCCCAGCCCCAGCCAGCCTGCTCACCGGCCCAGCACCCGAGTCTCCTGCCCAGTCCACTGCTACCGTGGCTGCCGGAGCCCCAGAACCCAGGATCGGCAATCCAGAGCGGTTCAGCGGCGACCCAACCCAGGTACGGGCGTTCCTGACGAGCTGCCGTGTCCAGTTTACCCTGCAACCCAGGACTTTTGCCACTGAAGGGGCGAGGGTCGGTTACGTGATCACTCACCTGACGGGCCGAGCTCGACTCTGGGGAACGGCGGAGTTCGAGCGCCAGACCCCAGCATGTGCAACCTTCAACCTATTCGCAGAGGAGATGCTCAAGGTATTCGATTTGGAATCCACAATAGCCGAGGCATCTCGGATCCTGATGAGTATTCGCCAAGGCAGAAGGACTGTTGCGGATTACTCCATCGACTTTCGAACCGTGGCAAGTCGGAGCTCCTGGAACATGGAAGCATTGGTGGATGCTTTCCTCCACAGCCTGGCGGACTACATAAAGGACGAGCTGGTTTCCCATGATCAACCCCCCACTCTTGATGAAGCCATTGCTCTGGCTGTCCGCATCGACCGCAGGATCCAGGCCCGCCGTCATGAGAGAGGGCGCCAGAGTCCATCCACCAGCACACGGAGTGTCCCAACTGCCCTTCTGTCCGCACCTGCCACACCATCTAGCCAGCCGGACCAGTCTGAACCGATGGAGATCGGCCGCACCTCCCTAACCCCTGCAGAGCGCCAGCGACGCATCACCTCCAACTTGTGCCTGTACTGTGGTGGTGATGGTCATCGAGTCGCCACCTGTCCAGCAAAAGCCGGAGCTCACCAGATGTAGGAGGAATCCGGATGAGCTCAATGAACATTCAGCCCTCCATCAGCCGTAAACCCCTCATCCAAGTCTGTCTTCACCTGTCTGATTCCACCCACACCCTGGCAGCCCTGGTGGACTCTGGCGCAGAAGCAAACATTATTGACACAGGACTTGCTCGTCAGCTGGGCTTGGAAAGCCATCGCTTGTCCACTCCTGTTCCAGCCCGGGCCCTGGACGGTCACGCAATTGGCACAGTTACCAGCATCACAGCCCCCATCTCAATGATGGTGTCAGGAAACCACCGAGAGACCATCCGCTTCCACCTGCTCAGCTCTCCAGGCCAACCCCTAATCCTGGGCTACCCTTGGCTCCGTCTCCACAATCCTCACCTCGATTGGGCCTCCGGAACTGTGAAAGAGTGGGGAAATGCCTGCCACCTGACCTGTTTGCGTGCTGCCTCGCTGCCCCCCGGCTCAGTACCCCCCAGCATTGCCCACGACATTTCTAATGTCCCTGAATGTTACCATGGCCTCCGAGAGGTGTTCAACAAGACCAAAGCCACATCTCTGCCCCCACACCGTCCGTACGACTGTGCCATTGATCTCCTCCCTGGGACTGCTCCACCCAAAGGTCACCTCTACTCACTATCCCCTCCTGAAAGAAAAACTATGGAGGATTACATCAGGGACTCCCTGGCAGCTGGACTCATCCGCCCGTCTTCCTCTCCTGCTGGTGCCGGGTTCTTCTTTGTGGGAAAGAAAGATGGTTCTCTTCGCCCCTGCATTGATTATCGAGGTCTGAATGATGTCACAGTGAAGAACCGGTACCCTCTGCCTTTACTCACCTCTGCTTTTGAATTGCTCCAGGGATCCACTATTTTCACCAAACTGGACCTTAGAAATGCTTACCACCTAGTGCGAGTAAGGGAGGGTGACGAGTGGAAGACAGCATTCAACACCCACACCGGCCATTATGAGTACCTGGTAATGCCATTTGGCCTCACCAACGCCCCAGCGGTATTCCAGGCGCTGGTGAATGATGTGCTGCGGGACATGCTGAATAAATTCGTCTTCGTGTACCTGGACGACATCTTAATTTTCTCCAGAACTCTGTCCGAACACACCCGTCATGTCCAGCTGGTTCTTCGACGGCTCCTGGAGAACTCTCTCTATGTCAAGGCGGAGAAATGCGAGTTCCATGCTCAGACTGTGTCATTCCTGGGATACATCGTCGCTGAAGGCAATATCCAGATGGACCCCGCAAAGGTCTCGGCAGTTACCTCCTGGCCAGTTCCGGGGAATAGGAAGAAGCTGCAGCAATTCCTCGGTTTTGCCAATTTCTACCGGAAATTCATCCGGAACTACAGCTCCGTCGCCGCTCCCCTCACAGCTCTGACCAGCATCAAACACCCCTTTTCCTGGACCCCAGAGGCCAACACAGCCTTTCATACCCTCAAGGCCCGGTTCACCACTGCCCCCATCCTCCAGATGCCGGATTCAGACCGGCAGTTCGTTGTCGAGGTGGATGCCTCAGACGTGGGAGTCGGGGCCATACTCTCTCAACGGGCAGAGGAGGACAACAAGTTGCACCCCTGTGCATTTTTCTCTCGCCGGCTTTCACCTGCAGAGCGCAATTATGATGTTGGAAACCGTGAGCTGTTGGCTGTCAAGCTTGCCCTGGAGGAGTGGCGTCACTGGCTGGAGGGGTCCACAGTTCCGTTCCTGGTCTGGACCGATCACAAAAACCTCGAATACATCCGCAATGCCAAACGTCTTAACCCCAGACAGTCCCGCTGGGCCTTGTTTTTCACCAGATTCAACTTCACCCTGTCATACCGCCCAGGTTCTCGGAACACCAAGCCGGACGCTCTCTCCCGTCAGTTTCATAAGGATGACGCCCCTTCCCAGGAACCTGCATCAATTCTGCCCGATCCCTGCGTCGTAGCTGCCCTGACCTGGGATATCGAGGAGGAAATTCAAGAGGCCCTCCGTGACCATCCCAGTCCCAGTGCATGCCCAGACGGTCGTCTCTTCGTCCCAGATAATTTGAGGTCCCGGGTCATACAGTGGGGACACAACTCCCGCCTTGCCTGCCACCCGGGCTCCGCCCGCACCTGCCATCTCCTTGCCCAGCGCTTTTGGTGGTCGTCTTTGAGAAGGGATGTCCGAGAATTCGTCCGTGCCTGCCCCACCTGCAATCAGAACAAGTCCTCCACTCGGCCCCCCGCTGGTTTACTCCAGCCCTTGCCTGTGCCCACACGACCCTGGTCCCACGTCTCCTTGGACTTTGTAACTGGCCTCCCACCATCAGGTGGGATGACTGTCATTCTCACTGTGGTTGACCGGTTTAGCAAGATGGCACACTTCATTCCCCTCCCTAAACTGCCATCTGCCAGAGAGACTGCCCAGGCTGTTCTTGATCATGTCTTCCGTCTACACGGGCTGCCCAGGGATGTTGTCTCTGACCGAGGCCCGCAATTTACCTCTACATTCTGGAAGGAGTTCTGCCGTCTTCTAGGGGCCACAGTGAGTCTCACCTCTGGGTTCCACCCCCAGTCCAATGGTCAATCCGAGCGGGCAAACCAGGAGCTGGAGAAGGCGCTGCGGTGCATGGTTTCTCGCAAACCCCAGGCTTGGGCACAACAACTGATGTGGATAGAGTATGCTCACAACTCCCTCACCTGCTCTGCCACTGGTATGTCACCTTTCCAGTGTGTGTATGGCTACCAGCCCCCCCTGTTCCCCAGCCAGGAAGGAGATGTGTCCTGCCCGTCTGCCCTCGCCTATGCCCGCCGTTGCCGTCGTACCTGGTCACAAGCTCGTGCCACGCTACTCAAGTCAGCTGTCAGCTATGCCACTGGGGCTAACCGCCGAAGATCGCCGGCACCTGCCTACCGTGTTGGCCAGAAGGTGTGGCTGTCAGCCAAGGATCTCCCACTGCGGGTGGAATCGCGTAAACTGGCACCTCGATTCCTCGGCCCGTTCCCTATCCAGAGGGTCATCAGCCCAACCGCAGTCCGGCTCCAGTTGCCAACCTCCATGAGGGTGCACCCTACTTTCCATGTTTCGAAAGTCAAGCCGACGCATGAAAGCCCGCTGGTCCCCGTGCCGCTTCCTCCTCCTCCTCCTCGCCTCGTTGACGGTGGGCTGGTGTACACCGTTCGACGCCTGCTTCGGTCCAGACGGCGAGGTAGGGGCCTCCAGTATCTCGTCGACTGGGAGGGCTATGGACCTGAGGAGAGAACCTGGGTGCCAGCCAGTCGGATTGTGGACCGGACACTCATCGCCGACTTCCACCGTCTGCATCCTGATCAACCTGCAATCCGTAGGGGCCGCCCCAGAGGGGTCCCTAACCGTCCTGCCCGCCCGGCTTCCTGTCATGTGCCTGACTCTGACCCTGTCTCGGTACCTGTCCCGTCTTCTGTCCACGACCCTCCAGCTCCCTCCGAGGATGAGGATGTTCACTCGGACCGCTCGGAGGAATTCTAGCCCTCCACCGGCTCCCCTCCGCCCTCCCGACGTGGTGTCACTCTTGGGGACTTCTGGGGCCGTCCCTTAGGGGGGGGGTTCTGTCATGAGCTCTCTCTCTGCCTGGTAACACGTGCTGATTGAAGTCTGATGACCTCCACCTGTTCCTGCTCTGCTCTGCCTCACCCTCGTTACCTACCAGCTGCACTGCATTCACCACTCATCATGCCCTCTATATAAAGCCTTGCTTTTCAGTCCACACTTGTCAGATCGTCTGCAACCAGCACCAGTTACCTGCCTGTTTATTGAAAACGCCTCTGACTCTTTGCCTGTGATCCCGGACCCGCTCGACTACTTCTGTGTTCTCCAGCCCCGGTAATCTTGACCTGCCTTCCGTCCCTCTTCTACGAATACCGCCTAGTCCTTGACTGTACTGCTGCTTCGTTTCAATTGCTGTTGTGTGTGTGTTTCCCCCAGGACTTCCCGGATCATCCAGCTCCTGCCTTCGCTGTTCGGCTACTGGGGGAACACACACACGCAGACTCTTGGAACTCCTGTACCCCCCCCGGAACCCCTGAAACCCCCAACCCTTAAATAAACTTTTGAACGTGACGCAATTGTGGTCCTCGTCCTGTTTGGTGTCTGACAACATTTATGGATTCCACTTTGAAGTCAGAAAATCATTGACAGTACAGTCTGTACACATAAGCTATTAATATTTAGAAACATTCTACGATTTTAGTTTTGTTCATTAGGACATATAGTAACAGTAAACGTATTCCTTAAGGGATAAATTCCTTATGTGAGAGTAATAAAACTGCTAAGGAGTCATAGAATTAGATGTGAACAGTCCAACTTACAGGTGATCAAAATGATCATATGCTGTAGAACCATGACGGACAGTAACGTTTAATTCGTTTAAAGAGTATAGCTGTGTGATTTATTAATAAAATACACATACTGTTAAACCTTACGGCCCAATTTTGTTTTGTAATAAATAAGACGTCTTACTACTGCATCTTAAAGAAAAGTTTCCATATCAGATACTGTATGTGGGTCATTAGAGCAGTGCTCTATTCTCTGAGGTGTCTTCTAAAAAGGCTATGTTCACTTCATTCCACAAGTTCTGTTATGGAAATCCGAGTGTCAATTGATGGGAAATCACATCAAAATATTTGGGTGTGTTGTGAGAATTAAATGGCACTTATTAGCGCTTCTGTACGCAGTGGGCTCTCGTGACGTCGTTGACAGAGAGCTGCATTAGCATTTAACGAGGCACACTTCTATTGTCCAGGGAGTGCTTTATCTGTTAGTCTGAATGGGCAGAGTGTGGGAAAGCTCATGAGAGAGCAGTCCCAGTCCCAGCGTCTTTCACATCATAAACACACCAGAAGGCCTCTGTTTAGGGCAGCACATGCCTTGGGAGAGTGACTTTCATATCAAAGTTTAGTGTGGTATTATTCTACAAATAGTGTGATATGGATATATTAACTGTTTAGTGTTTGGAATAGTTAACTTAAATCATTGGGCATTGGGGTGTAAAGGTACACATCTTTTTACACATCTCGAACCGTTTAGGTACAGGATGTTAGGTTCAATACACATGTATACGAACTGCAGTCTTACAGCTGTAATCAGTAGCCTTTTTTGCACGAGTACCCACGCACACATATTAAGTTATGGACCATGTCTCAGTTTAGTTAATTAATGGCAAAAAAAACATTTGACACCTTTTCAAAATACTACTCCTGCTTATGTGTTGATAATCAGCAATATTGCCGGTGAAGGTTGGGATAGAAGTACTTACAGGCTTACTGTACCAAAAATTAACCAAACTCCTTATTGAGTATGTATAATCTCATTATTTTGAAACATTATTTTTAAATGTATGTGGAATGAAAATTGTATTGAAAGTTGGAGCACCTTTAGTATCACATTTTGTAAAATATATCCTTTGTTTATTACTGTAACCTATTTATTTCGTATACAGTGTCTGCTCTTCCATATAATGTGCACAACCCCACTCACACACACTCCTCCACCTGCTGCTCTAATCGCTGCCCGTTGTCCCTTGAGACAAACTCACTTCATTGGACATGTGGCAGGTCTTCATTGCTCATTGTCACCCCAGACCCTCTCATTGGCTGCAGACTGTGAGAACCTCCAACAAACCCAAGACCCACACATTCATATGGAGATCTGGGAGTATAAATAGAAGAAGGAGAGGAGCAGTCAGTAGCAGAGCTCAAGCTCCTCTTCAGAGAGACCACAGCAGAGATACAGCCATGGCACCTACTGTCACTGTACCCATGACCTACTCTTCTGAGCATCTTACACTGAACAACAAGGTAAATATGACATATTTGTACAGGAAAACACTGAAATGTAATTGTCTCTACTATACTTGAAGCTCTTTGAATGCTGAACAGTATCTAAACAGTCTCTGTTTCTTTCTCATTCCAGCAGAGAAAGCCTTTGGTGGAGAAACTGCGCAGAGATCGCATCAACAACAGCATTGAACATCTCAAGACTCTACTGGGCCAGGAGTTCCTAAAGCAACATCCAGACTCCAAGTAGGAGAAAGCTGACATCCTGGAGATGACTGTCCACTTCCTGAAACAGAAGCAGCAGCAGCAACCCTCCACCTGCTCCTCTACAGCCAATGAGGGCTACTCCAGGTGTATGCAGGACGCTGTCAACTTCCTGTCCCAGTGTGAGGTGCAGACACAGTCCCAGAGAAGACTGCTGAGTCACTTCCTACACATGCTGCCCACAGCGGACAAGAGCACCAGAGTCCAGCTTCAGCCCAGCTCTCCAGTCCGTCACAGCAGCAACAAACAGAAGACTTCAGGCTGCACTGCACTCTGGAGGCCCTGGTAGAGCCATGTGGACTCTTTTCATGTTGACCAACAGAATTCCTCTTGTCAGTCTGTGACTGACATGGACAGTAATTCTAACGATGTAGGGACTGTGTCCCTTATGTTCTACAGTTGTAGAAATAGAATGACCTGCTTTCATGTATGGAAAGCCAGAAAAAATCTGAGGTTTATTTGACAAACTAGAGATTTTAAATGTCTAAAAAGGCTTTTATTTGAAAAGATTCTTTTGTGGACTAAATTATAAATTGTGTAAGTCTTTTATGGACCGCAGTTTTACAGACCTGATCTTAAAGGTCACTTCAGAGTGTTGAAACACTACATTTCTAACTTCTATGAAGCTATGGATTTACACACAATATTCAAGAGAGCTTGAATACAACAATGTGTACTATATTCAATAGAATTCAAGAATATAACTTCTCAGTTGTTTGAGACATTTAAAATATTACATGTGTTTTCATGTGATGTATATATTTTATTTGCTGAATTATTGGCCGCATGCTTTATTTTGTGTTTCAATGTGTCCTACCCTCTCGATTTGAGAGTATTGTGTTTCTTTTGGAAACATTTACAAGAAAGACATTGTGTCCAATTTCTTGATATTCAAGATTGTGGTATTTTATCAATTGAAATCGGAAAAGCTTTATTGGCTTTTGACAATAAATATGACAGACAAATCATAAAAACTGCCTTATTGAATCATTTCACTATTACTTTAAAACTGAGCATTGCACCCTTACAGGTTTATGACTGGATAAAGATAATTCACTGATAATCCATAGGTAATGTCAAAATTGACACCCCTACATATTACGTAAATATGTAACATTTATGGATTCCACTTTGAAGTCAGAAAATCATTGACAGCACAGTCTGTACACATAAGCTATTAATATTTAGAAACATTCTACGATTTTAGTTTTGTTTATTAGGACATATAGTAACAGTAAACGTATTCCTTAAGGGATAAATTCCTTATGCTAGAGTAATAAAACTGCTAAGGAGTCATAGAATTAGATGTGAACAGTCCAACTTACAGGTGATCAAAATGATCATATGCTGTAGAACCATGACGGACAGTAACGTTTAATTCATGCAGAGTATAGCTGTGTGATTTATTAATAAAATACACATACTGTTAAACCTTACGGCCCAATTTTGTTTTGTAATAAATAAGACGTCTTGATACTGCATCTTAAAGAAAAGTTTCCATATCAGATACTGTATGTGGGTGATTAGAGCAGTGCTCTATTCTCTGAGGTGTCTTCTAAAAAGGCTATGTTCACTTCATTCCACAAGTTCTGTTATGAAAATCCGAGTGTCAATTGATGGGAAATCACATCAAAATATTTGGGTGTGTTGTGAGAATTAAATGGCACTTATTAGCGCTTCTGTACGCAGTGGGCTCTCGTGACGTCGTTGACAGAGAGCTGCATTAGCATTTAACGAGGCACACTTCTATTGTCCAGGGAGTGCTTTATCTGTTAGTCTGAATGGGCAGAGTGTGGGAAAGCTCATGAGAGAGCAGTCCCAGTCCCAGCGTCTTTCACATCATAAACACACCAGAAGCCCTCTGTTTAGGGCAGCACATGCCTTGGGAGAGTGACTTTCATATCAAAGTTTAGTGTGGTATTATTCTACAAATAGTGTGATATGGATATATTCACTGTTTAGTGTTTGGAATAGTTAACTAGAATCATTGGGCATTGGGGTGTAAAGGTACACATCTTTACACATCTCGAACTGTTTAGGTACAGGACGTTAGGTTCAATACAGATGCATACGAAATGCAGTCTTACAGCTGTAATCAACAGTAGCCTTTTTTGCACGAGTACCCACACACACATATTAAGTTATGGACCATGTCTCAGTTTAGTTAATTAATGGCAAAAAAACATTTGACACCTTTTCAAAATACTACTCCTGCTTATGTGTTGAGCATCAGCAATATCGCCTGTGAATGTCGGGATAGAAGTACTTACAGGCTTACTGTACCAAAAATTAACCAAACTCCTTATTAAGTATATTCTCATTATTTTGAAACATTATTTTTAAATGTATGTGGAATGAAAATGTTATTGAAAGTTGGGGCACCTTTAGTATCACATTTTGTCAAATATATCCTTTGTTTATTACTGTAAACTTATTTATTTCCTATACAGTGTCTGCTCTTCCATATAATGTGCACAACCCCACTCACACACACTCCTCCACCTGCTGCTCTAATCGCTGCCCGTTGTCCCTTGAGACAAACTCACTTCACTGGACATGTGGCAGGTCTCCATTGCTCATTGTCACCCCAGACCCTCTCATTGGCTGCAGACTGTGAGAACCTCCAGCAAACCCAAGACCCACACATTCATATGGAGATCTGGGAGTATAAATAGAAGAAGGAGAGGAGCAGTCAGTAGCAGAGCTCAAGCTCCTCTTCAGAGAGACCACAGCAGAGATACAGCCATGGCACCTACTGTCACTGTACCCATGACCTACTCTTCTGAGCATCTTACACTGAACAATAAGGTAAATACTAAATATTTGTACAGGAAAACACTGAAATGTAATTGTCTCTACTATATTTGAAGCTCTTTGAATGCTGAACAGTATCTAAACAGTCTCTGTTTCTTTGTCATTCCAGCAGAGAAAGCCTTTGGTGGAGAAACTGCGCAGAGATCGCATCAACAACAGCATTGAACATCTCAAGACTCTACTGGGCCAGGAGTTCCTAAAGCAACATCCAGACTCCAAGCAGGAGAAAGCTGACATCCTGGAGATGACTGTCCACTTCCTGAAACAGAAGCAGCAGCAGCAACCCTCCACCTGCTCCACAGCAGCCAATGAGGGCTACTCCAGGTGTATGCAGGACGCTGTCAACTTCCTGTCCCAGTGTGAGGTGCAGACACAGTCCCAGAGAAGACTGCTGAGTCACTTCCTACACATGCTGCCCACAGCGGACAAGAGCACCAGAGTCCAGCTTCAGCCCAGCTCTCCAGTCCGTCACAGCAGCAGCAAACAGAAGACTTCAGGCTGCACTGCACTCTGGAGGCCCTGGTAGAGCCATGTGGACTCTTTTCATGTTGACCAACAGAATTCCTCTTGTCAGTCTGTGACTGACATGGACAGTAATTCTAACAATGTAGGGACTGTGTCCCTTATGTTCTACAGTTGTAGAAATAGAATGACCTGCTTTCATGTATGGAAAGCCAGAAAAAATCTGAGGTTTATTTGACAAACTAGAGATTTTAAATGTCTAAAAAGGCTTTTATTTGAAAAGATTCTTTTGTGGACTAAATTATAAATTGTGTAAGTCTTTTATGGACCACAGTTTTACAGACCTGATCTTAAAGGTCACTTCAGAGTGTTGAAACACTACATTTCTAACTTCTATGAAGCTATGGATTTACACACAATATTCAAGAGAGCTTGAATACAACAATGTGTACTATATTCAATAGAATTCAAGAATATAACTTCTCAGTTGTTTGAGACATTTAAAATATTACATGTGTTTTCATGTGATGTATATATTTTATTTGCTGAATTATTGGCCGCATGCTTTATTTTGTGTTTCAATGTGTCCTACCCTCTCGATTTGAGAGTATTGTGTTTCTTTTGGAAACATTTACAAGAAAGACATTGTGTCCAATTTCTTGATATTCAAGATTGTGGTATTTTATCAATTGAAATCGGAAAAGCTTTATTGGCTTTTGACAATAAATATGACAGACAAATCATAAAAACTGCCTCATTGAATCATTTCACTATTACTTTAAAACTGAGCATTACACCCTTACAGGTTTATGACTGGATAAAGATAATTCACTGATAATCCATAGCTAATGTCAAAATTGACACCCCTACATATTACGTAAATATGTAACATTTATGGATTCCACTTTGAAGTCAGAAAATCATTGACAGCACAGTCTGTACACATAAGCTATTAATATTTAGAAACATTCTACGATTTTAGTTTTGTTCATTAGGACATATAGTAACAGTAAACGTATTCCTTAAGGGATAAATTCCTTATGCTAGAGTAATAAAACTGCTAAGGAGTCATAGAATTAGATGTGAACAGTCCAACTTACAGGTGATCAAAATGATCATATGCTGTAGAACCATGACGGACAGTAACGTTTAATTCATGCAGAGTATAGCTGTGTGATTTATTAATAAAATACACATACTGTTAAACCTTACGGCCCAATTTTGTTTTGTAATAAATAAGACGTCTTGATACTGCATCTTAAAGAAAAGTTTCCATATCAGATACTGTATGTGGGTCATTAGAGCAGTGCTCTATTCTCTGAGGTGTCTTCTAAAAAGGCTATGTTCACTTCATTCCACAAGTTCTGTTATGGAAATCCGAGTGTCAATTGATGGGAAATCACATCAAAATATTTGGATGTGTTGTGAGAATTAAATGGCACTTATTAGCGCTTCTGTACGCAGTGGGCTCTCGTGACGTCGTTGACAGAGAGCTGCATTAGCATTTAACGAGGCACACTTCTATTGTCCAGGGAGTGCTTTATCTGTTAGTCTGAATGGGCAGAGTGTGGGAAAGCTCATGAGAGAGCAGTCCCAGTCCCAGCGTCTTTCACATCATAAACACACCAGAAGGCCTCTGTTTAGGGCAGCACATGCCTTGGGAGAGTGACTTTCATATCAAAGTTTAGTGTGGTATTATTCTACAAATAGTGTGATATGGATATATTAACTGTTTAGTGTTTGGAATAGTTAACTTAAATCATTGGGCATTGGGGTGTAAAGGTACACATCTTTATACACATCTCGAACCGTTTAGGTACAGGATGTTAGGTTCAATACAGATGTATACCAACTGCAGTCTTACAGGCTTACTGTACCAAAAATTAACCAAACTCCTTATTGAGTATGTATAATCTCATTATTTTTAAACATTATTTTTAAATGTATGTGGAATGAAATTTTTATTGAAAGTTGGAGCACCTTTAGTATCACATTTTGTAAAATATATCCTTGGTTTATTACTGTAACCTATTTATTTCGTATACAGTGTCTGCTCTTCCCTATAATGTACACAACCCCACTCACACACACTCCTCCACCTGCTGCTCTAATCGCTGCCCGTTGTCCCTTGAGACAAACTCACTTCATTGGACATGTGGCAGGTCTCCACTGCTCATTGTCATCCCAGACCCTCTCATTGGCTGCAGACTGTGAGAACCTCCAGCAAACCCAAGACCCACACATTCATATGGAGATCTGGGAGTATAAATAGAAGAAGGAGAGGAGCAGTCAGTAGCAGAGCTCAAGCTCCTCTTCAGAGAGACCACAGCAGAGATACAGCCATGGCACCTACTGTCACTGTACCCATGACCTACTCTTCTGAGCATCTTACACTGAACAATAAGGTAAATACAAACTAACAAACTGTCTGTATTTTGTAACTATATTTATGAGAATTTTGAAACGCTAAATCAGTATCTAAACTGGATCCTCTTTTGTCATTCCAGCTGAAAAAGCCTTTGCTGGAGAAACTGTGCAGAGATTGCATCAATAACAGCATTGAGCATCTCAAGACTACTGGGCCAGGAGTTCCTAAAACAACATCCAGAGAAATCTGACATCCTGGGGATGACTGTCCACTTCCTGAAACAGAAGCAGCAGCAGCAACCCTCCACCTGCTCCTCTACAGCCAATGAGGGCTACTCCAGGTGTATGCAGGACGCTGTCAACTTCCTGTCCCAGTGTGAGGTGCAGACACAGTCCCAGAGAAGACTGCTGAATCACTTCCTACATATGCTGCCCACAGCGGACAAGAGCACCAGAGTCCAGCTTCAGCCCAGCTCTCCAGTCCGTCACAGCAGCAGCAAACAGAAGACTTCAGGCTGCACTGCACTCTGGAGGCCCTGGTAGAGCCATGTGGACTCTTAGCGTTGATCAACAGAATTCAGTGTGCCATTCTAAGAATGGTACCAGCAATTGTCTTTAGATCTTTTGTATTCAAAAGATACCGCAATTGCCTGTTTACCAAGAAGTGTTGGCAATATTTGCTAGCGTACTCTTGTTTTGAGTTTTATCATTGCAATTGGGAATGCATTCATATAGTTCATATTTACATAGTTATAATATAACCCACATTGGGTTGCTATACTCTTGAGCATATGGTATGCTGTTATGTCCTCACATTGTCAAATTATAGCCACATTTTATTCTGTGAATATTATATATTATTGAATGGAAATTTGGATCATGCACTGTATGCGAGTTATATAATGCAGCATATGTGTACATTATACATCTGTGTGCATACCAATCACTGTGCCTTGTGAAAAAATAAAATATGCACTTAAATTCAAAAATGGATTCCTGGCTTTTGACTTCAACATACATAGTTATCATTACAACTATTTTGGTGGTCAATGATTAATATTTGTGGTCACACCATAATGTATCCAAACCATCTAGATGTTGGTCTGTCTGGCTGAATTCTAGTCCATGTGTTTTTATGATCAATGGGTATGAATCATATGAATTCAGTACAAGAAAAACAATCCTGTTTGTTATAATTATGCATTTGCATGCCATAAAACATTACACATAATTCAAATGTGCATTACTTGTTTTTAATTAGTGTACATGATATGTGTTTTTTTTTTAAACTGTCCTAAAATTGTGAGAATTGTTCTAAAACTTACTGTTTACCATGTTGTTAGTCGCTTTGGTTAAAAAAGCGTCAGCCAAATGTAATGTAATGTAATGTAATGTAATGTAATATCAGTTTAGTCATCCCTCCCTATCTAGGCCAAGTCTGCCAGAGTGCTGGAGAAATCTTCCACCTCAGTGCATCCAGCTTACAGACCAGTGAATGCTGAGAATCCCCAGTGAACATTTCAGACCCAGATGGTCGGACAATATGTAAGGGCTACCCCCTCTTAAGAGTGAGGGATCAAATACAATGGCTAACGTGATGTGTAACAAGACACGCTTCGATTGTTGCCTTATTGGGGACAGCAAATGAACAGACTGTGGGAAACAGGAGAATCCACTCACAGAGACAGCATGGGAAACTTGCATGCCCACAAAAAAAGTAGGTAGGCTACCAGAGAGGTTCCCACACTTAACAGTGGGTGGTTCATTTTACACCTCAAACAATGACAAGGCTGTCGTCTCAATGGAGGCCAGTGCTGGGCAAACTGTGAAAGCCTGTTGTGGCAGACGTAAACACACAACAAAGTCTAAGACTGTGT
Organism: Alosa sapidissima; assembly: GCF_018492685.1. Classification (NCBI taxonomy): domain Eukaryota; kingdom Metazoa; phylum Chordata; class Actinopteri; order Clupeiformes; family Clupeidae; genus Alosa; species Alosa sapidissima. The sequence goes on from NC_055963.1 coordinate 9,130,442, forward strand.
AATAAAGCCCCTTATGTGTCCCTTAAGTAGGCCTACCTAAAAGATGTTCAGTTCGGCACACTTGCAGAGCATCATAAAATACCAAGTTGCTAAGAAGAAGAAATTGTGGGTTTTCATTCTACTTAATGGAACTAACAACCTTTTTTAAAATCTCAGTTGGAGGTGGCAAAATTAGTTGAACTGGCACATCTGTGACATTCCTCAATAGAGGGAGCAGGTGGTGCTCTCACATCCATGCTCCTTGCAGTAACTGAAATATAGCAGTTTGTTTCTCACAAAACTTTGAGCACAAAAGAAAATGGGATTCCACCACACTTTGGTATCTAGGCCCATTGTTAACCAGGACCTTTGTGTGGACCAATGTGCCTTGTAACCATGGTTTGCGCAACCTCTGTCCACCCGTGGCTGCGAGGAGGAGAAAATACGTTTTCCCACACTCGACAACCACCCAGAATGGTGCACGAGACAATAGCCGACATCAGTCAAGCCTATGACCCTACAATAATGCAGACTGCGTGTCTACGGGGCGTGTGAGCGAAGTGTGCGAGGCAGGCGCGACCATACAGGAGCACGACCGTGTGAACGGCAGCCGCAGGAAGAATGTCAAGAAAGTAAGTGGAGGGAGGGTGGTAGGCCATCATACATTAATCACATGGACTAGCCTACTTATTAACAAAAAGGTCGAAGACGTAGTAGGCCTAATAGCCTGTTATGTAACTTAGACTTCTTCAGCCAGGGAAACAACACCTTCCCTTACCGAAAAATAACTGCATTAGGCTTACTTCAAGTGGCAAAAAATTTAAAAAACCTCAGTTTTGCAGAAATTATTTGCAGTAGGCCTACAACTGCAGTTATGTTATTACAGACATTCCGTTGTAGCAGCAAGAAAATATAGAAACAGTAACTGACTTAGGAATTGGTGAACGAGTGGTAGGATAGCCTGGGGATAATATGTCTTTTGTAGACTATAGGCTAACGTTACTTACCTCATCCGCAGAGAATCGGCATGCGCCTAGACTTGTAAATTAATTCAACGTCGAATAGCCCACGCCTCATTAGTGCTCACCTGGAAATGCTTTTAAGGAAACGTGCGTGTGTGCCACTTGGACAAGGAAGGAAGACGATGCAATAACTCGGTTGTAAACTGCTGTCGCGTGTCTTCCTAACACCTCATTTGTGAGAGTCTTTGTACCAGAGGAGGTTCAAAGACCAACGGATTTTCTCAGACTGTTTTGGTGTGTCCATGTGTCCTCACACCTACCTTCTAAATAGGTGTGAACGTGAGTCTGGCTTTTAAGTTGACGTTGCCCACTGTCATGTTAACAGCTAGATATTGTCATTGTATATCTGCAATAGGCATGCTTTATTCTGCAACTGTTGGTTTCAAACATTTTCAAATTAATTTCTATTATTTATTTGTAGTCTACTATTCATACTGAAACAATGACCACGTATATTTCACAATGAAAACTGCCTGAAAAGGCCTTCAGAGTGGTTATGTGGACTGTCAAATACAGAAATATATAATCAGATGTGTGGTTGTGTGTGTGTGTGTGTGTGTGTTTCTGAAAAGTACACTCTGGGCTGGGATGCATTCTCACCAGTAAGTGTACAAAAGGTCAGGTTGCTCGACTGTAAGGCAGTAGGCCATAATAGAATGTTACATGCAAGTGTCTTAAAACAAAGTTTTCACGAGAGCAGGTGTGACTGCTGAATTCTCATGGAATTACTAGTGGCCAAAGTTGTTGATACCTTGGGAAACTTTCTCCTGGATTGTACAACTTCAGGCCTCTTAACCATAAAAGTGATGTCTCCCTTTGTTGTCACCAGCCAGCCCACTGGCGTGAGAGTGTGGGAAAAGAAGCCAAATGTCTTTGTAATGGTAATGCCTACCTATAAATACTGTGGGGTTCCATCAGAGAGTTCCCATTTCTCACATCGCCATCACAGAGAACAGAAGACATGGCGCCCTACACTGCTGCCCTTCCTGCCTATCACAATCTGGATCTGTCTGACAAGAACAGATTCAAAGTAAGTTTTTTCCACCAGCAAAGAGTGTGCTTATCTTGTGTTGTCTGGTTGTATTTTGTGCAAATTGTAAAGTTTTACTTGTTAGAACATAGTTCTGACCTATTTTTATTATTATTTTCCTCAGTTAAGAAAACCCTTAGTGGAGAAGATGCGCAGAGATCGCATCAACACCTGCATTGAGCAGCTCAAGTCCCTGCTGGAGAAGAAGGTCCAGAGCCAGGACCCAAACGCCAAGCTGGAGAAGGCCGACATACTGGAGATGACGGTCAGCTTCCTGCGGCGGCAGCGGCATCCTGGGCCTGTGCAGAGTCAGAGGGACTATAAGGAGGGCTACTCCCAGTGCTGGAGGGAGTCCGTGCAGTTCCTCAACGCCAGCTCCAGCAGAGGAGTGCCTTTCAGGGAACATCCTCCAGAGGAGTGCCTCTCCTCTTCATCCTCGTCCTCCTCGTCCTCCTCCTTCCCGTCCACCTTGTCTCCTGTCACCTCCAAACAGAGCTCAGTCAGCGTCATCCACCATGCTGGGAGCAAGAGGCCTGTTTGGAGGCCGTGGCACTAATGCCCACAGACGACTAAACCTGAGGGATGTTGTGTGTCTCTCAAAAGTGTTGGAGAAGTTTTATTTCCACTCATCTAATATGTTAGTTTCTCATCATATTGATGGACAAGTACTCTGATGTCCTTATGTTGTTTGTAAGTGAAATTACCATATCTATTAAGTGAAGGACTCCTTCCATTCTTTAAATTGCTCTTAAAGTAGTGCCTATGTACATGTTTAACATTTTCTAATGTCCATTGAGAATTTCATTTTGTGTTCAAATGGTTGTTGATGGTTGTTTTGTATAATGTCTGCATGTTTTGACGACTCCAGTGGAGTTTACTGTGTACTTATCAGACATATGAATTGTTATTGCAGGGCTTTTTCTGAGAATATTTCTCTTTGTACTGAAATGTCCTTGTGTCTGACCAGCTAGCAGTGTGTTTGGCTTGTTACATATTGACCAAAACTGCCTGCCTGCCTGCACATCAGGCTTAACACTCCTGATGACTCGGCACAGTGGGCAGCTGCCAATGCCTGAGTTAGAAATGTCCAAATCAGGTCTTCAATCAAGTGTGACACTTCTGATTGTGGGACCAGCTGTTTTTGTTTTGTAGGCCATATCTACTGTTTGAATATAGATTTGGTTTTATTATGTGATGTATACCTAAAGCTCTTATTTGTTCTGTTTCTTGTATTAATAAACATTATTCTTTTAAATAATGGGTTTGTGTAAGGATGTATATTTGTTATGTTGCAATATGCAGTCCAAGCTTAAAAAGGGACAAACGGGGTTTTGTAATGAACTAATGTGTAGATTTACCAGATTAGATTTGTAGATTTGCAACACTTTTGTTAGAGTTACACATCTCAGTGTCTGATCAATTTGTAAGTAAGGCTAGTCTGGTGTAAACTATAAACTATAGCTAAATAATTGATTATTGATAGGATTGATTATTGCAATGCTCTATATGCTGGCTGCAATAACACCTGTCTAAAGACAGCTTATACAAAATGCAGCTGCTCGCACACTCACTAGAACTAAAAAATATGAACATATTTCCCCCATCCTGGCATCTCTACACTGGCTGCCTGTTAAAAGTCGCATTGACTTCAAAATATTACTTGTAACGTACAAAGCCATTAATGGCCAGGCACCAGAATATATTAAAGATCTCCTAGTCCCATATAACCCACTCAGACCGCTACAATCACAGAATACTGGCCTTCTTGTAATTCCAAGAATCTCAAAAACTACAGTAGGTGGCAGAGCTTTCAGATATCGGGCACCCCTCCTCTGGAATAATCTCCCTTCCTCAATTCGATTAGCAGACACCCTCCCTATTTTTAAGTCTAGACTTAAAACATACCTCTTTACTGCCTCCCATAGTTAGGTATGGTGCGGTGTGGAACTTCACCCATCTCGGGGATTGGAATGGACGACCCTGCTGAGTCCTCGTGTGACTGGCACCCCAGTCGTGCGTGCGATGTTGGTCATTGACCATACCTGCGCTGGTGTCGACTACCCCTCACCATGCCTTAGTTATGCTGCTATAGCATAGTGCTGTCATGGACTTCTCATGTGCCATGCCGTACAACCCCCTCCACTCTCCTCTCTCCCCTTCTCTCTCCCCTTCTCTCTTTCTCTCAACTCTCCCTCTCTTGCCCATTCTCACTATGATTTACTGTAACAATATATATAGCACCACTGATCACTTATTGACATTAACCACATTGATTTCAAGTAATACTAACTCATTCTACATTTCTCTTTCTTCCCCCCTTATTGTACCTCACTTGTGAGGTATATCATCACCGGTCATCAACCATCCGTGTGCCTGGCCCTCCTCTTACCCATCCCACCTGAAGTCCCATCTTTGACTGCTGTATTACTGTCCCCCTACCTGGATTCCTGGCCCGTACAGCCCTATCACCTGCCTATGACAACTCTGCCCGGATTCTGGCCTGTCTGCTGACCCACCTCTTTCCCCCTGACAACTTTCTTTCCTGGACAATTCCGACACCGGACTATCGCACTTTCTCTCACTAAATCATGATTAATGCTTTATCATACCGGATACGTAATCATCCTCTTATAACTTTCCTATTCTCCCCACCTGACTGTCATATGCATTTGTCATTGTTTACAGACCTTACTGTCCGTATTGACCCTAGGCAGATGGGTCAGGCCCTTGAGTCGTGGATCTGCTCGAGGTTTCTTCCTATATGTATCTCCAATTCTAGGGAGTTTTTCCTCGCCCCTGTTACCCATGGGCCTTCTTTCTTTCTTTCTTCCTTTTCTTTTCTCCCTCTTTTCTTTTTCTCTGATTGCCTACATTCTATAAAGCGCCATGATATATGTGTAATGTTTTGGCGCTATATAAGCACAATAAATTGAAAATTGAATTAATTGTCAACTATCAGCTTGTTTGTCAACTACATAACTGTGTTCCATGGATGCGTATACAGTATGAGAACTTCTTTGTTCCTATGCAAGTGGCAGCTGCTTTGGCTTGGAGACTAATCTTAACATATGAGAATAGTGGTGCATTCCAAAGTGTGGGATAGTGCCGATAATGAAGAACACATATTTAAGTAATATTGAAGTTATTTTTTTAATAATTAATTACTTCTTCGTCTGAAGTGTTCTCAGGTGATAATTTTGCTTTCATGGAAATGCATGGGATTGACATACAATGTAATCCAATTAATCAGCTGTTACAAAACAGTACCATTGCACTGGCATGTACAATAATTTGATTGTACTTCACAGTTTACAGTAAATCATTCATATAAACAACATGATTATAGTGAATGCTGTCCACATTAAAATTAAGAGGGGCACAATCACATGTGCCACCATTTTTGTACATATCACATACATACATACACTTTTGATTTGAACATATGGTAAAAGGCTATTCAAAAATGAGAAAATTTCTCAAAATACATGCCAATACTATACCAATTTGTAGATCAGAAAAGTATACAATGAACTCCACAGGAGTCAGCTGCTTCCAAAGATGCAGACATTGGAAATCAATGCTACTTCTACAAGATAAACTGATTGTTGATTAGATGTTAGAATCACTAAAATATCTGCAACTTCAACTAGGAACTGAATTATCTTAGATATGTACACAAGACTCCTCTGAAAAAAACCAAAGCATCTTTCTGTAACATTTGTCCATCAATATGATGAGAAACTATAACATTAGATTAGAAATTAGACAAGTGGAAATAAAACTTCTCCAACACTTTTGAGAGACACACAACATCCCTCAGGTTTAGTTGTATTAGTGTCTGTGGGCATTACTGCCACGGCCTCCAAACAGGCCTCTTGCTCCCAGCATGGTGGATGATGCTGACTGAGCTCTGTTTGGAGGTGACAGGAGACGAGGCGGACGGGAAGGAGGAGGACGAGGATGAAGAGGATGAAGAGGAGAGGTCCTGAGGGGCTCTCTGAGGGCTGATGTGGTGTTCCCTGAAAGGCACTCCTCTGCTGGAGCTGGCGTTGAGGAACTGCATGGACTCCCTCCAGCACTGGGAGTAGCCCTCCTTATAGTCCCTCTGACTCTGCACAGGCCCAGGATGCCGCTGCCGCCGCAGGAAGCTGACCGTCATCTCCAGGATGTCGGCCTTCTCCAGCTTGGCGTTTGGGTCCTGGCTCTGGAACTCCTTCTCCAGCAGGGACTTGAGCTGCTCTATGCAGGTGTTGATGCGATCTCTGCGCATCTTCTCCACTAAGGGTTTCCTTAACTGAGAAAAGAAGTAGAAGCTTTGGTTAGAAACTGCAGCAACTTAAAAATAACTGAACATATCTGCGAAATAAGAACATTTACTTAGGCTTCTGAAACAAACTTACTTTTATTCTGTCCTTGTCAGTGAGGCTCAGGCTGTCATATGTAGGTATGGAGAGAGTGGCTGTGTAGGGTGCCATGTCTTCTGTGAGCAGACCTGTTCTCCCTGGCTGTTGAGTGAGAAGTGGGATCTCTCTGTGAAGGAGGTCCGTATTTATAGCCCTTCATTACCATTACAAAGCCATGTGGCCTGTCCTGGGCTAGGTTTCCCACACTCTGACACCAGTGGGTTGAATCAATATCCCAGAGGGGGTTGGGGTGGGGAGGGTGGAGGAGGATGGGGCAGAAATCAATACTGCTATGGTCAACCGCCTATTTGGTTCAATAATGAGAGAGTTCCCAAGATCACAGGAGGGACACGTGAGCACAGTGAGATCGGCATCTTTACCTGACTTTTTCATCACCTGCTAATTTGATTTCTAAATGTTTGATGAATATTATGTATCATATAATGAGACCAATATCTCATTGTATTTAAAGATGAATATAATCTCATTTGTAATACAGTAAGAAAAAATCCATCTTTGTTATCTGTCATGTTTCTTTAGTTTTTTTGTTGTTTTGTAAAGCAGTTTGATTTTTTTGTGTTTTCTTTTATAACTCTCTGATATGGAGCTGTTGTATTTTTTGTTTTCTTGCCCTCTCTAAAAAGCACACGTTGACCAGTAGCACAGATGTTCTTTTTGGGGTAATGTTGATGACACACAATTATCCAGCCACTCCTCCTAGGGCACACGCCCGTTGCCCCTCCCCTCTGAGAATATTAGGCAGTGAATGGAGGGCCAGTGTGGGAAACGCATCCGCCGACCAACTCACACGTTCCCGAATCAATGGAGTTGACCTCCCCAACAACAAAAGCCCCTTTTATCGGCTTCACTGGCTCCCACTCTTGATTGTGTGTGTGTGTGTGTGAGAGAGAGAGAGGGTGTGGAGGGGGGAAAGAGTTTAGATGAAAAGAGAGAAAAGGGGGAGAGGGAGGAGTTGGGATGGTGTTTTGAAGACCATTACTTAATGTCATGTTACATGCATTTTTATTGGAATAATAACTATACACACAACTATACATATTATTGGTTACCTTCAAAATTAATTTGTTTATCGCACACATTACACTACAAAACAGAAGAAAAAAAACAACAACAGGATTTTGGACATCTGTTTGGAGCTGAGCAAGAGCTAGATTTACCCAGCTGCTTCATTAAACCCCTTTCTCAGGTTTTGCCTATTATCAAAAACATGGGCACACATGCCCGGGCAATTGCCGCCTTAAAAACCCAACCCGTGCCAGCAAACCGCTTTCAGGCCTGCCCACATAACTGCCACCTTTTCTTCCACACAAGAGGGCATATGCCCAACAGACTTAGGAAAAAAGACATTCACACAGCCAGCTGCCGCTCAGGGTTGTGTTGCGTTTTCTCTCTTTGCAACAGATAGAGCTTGTTTTGACCAAATGTATTATGCTCTTGCTAATCAAGCAGGTTTAGATAATCCCCCTTTGTGACCCAGTTTAAAACTTTATAATTGAATGATCAACAGCACCAGCATTTTAGGCTGTACCCATTCACTATGTGAAGACTTTAATGTGTTCAAATAGCCTAAGGAAAGAGAAAAGTACCTATACAATAGCCATAAAATGTTTGAATAGCACATAGTCTTTGAACAATGTTGCAGCTGCCTCAAGGTGCTCTTTTTCATCTGACCACTGGAGTGCAGTATAACACAAATGTGTAAGGCTGGATAATTTTTACAGGAGTACATTTGACTAAATATAGTTTTATGCTGTTCATAAATATAATACATTACTATATCGACTAAACTAATGCAAATATTGTAATGGATTACATTACCTACCATTTTGTGTCACTGCTCTATTGGTATGCCAAACCTGCTTAGTCACTGTTTAGTCATGGTGTACATTTGAATACAGTTTTGGAAGTGGGCGGTGGTGTTCATTTGTGGCTTGATTAAAATAATGTACACCTTGGGCAGGAAATAGCCACCTAGAATTCCTAGCACGCTCACGAGTATAACACCCACATGCATAGCCACTGCATAGATCTCTCTGTTGATGCTGTAGAAGGTGATGAACGAGACCCAGGACACCATGTACATCATCAGGCAGAAGGTCACACACTTGGCCTCATTGTAATTGGCTGGCAGGTCTTTGCCCATATAGCTAAGGCAGAAACAGAGGACACTGAGTATAACTACATAGACCATCTCTGCGAAGGCCCCAGCTGACATGGTTTTGCTGCACTCCTCTACGGTCTTGTCAAAGTAGAAGTCGTGGTCGTAGACGGGGAGCGAAGGATCCAGGACGATGCGCAGCACGGAGATGAGAAGCACCGAGGCCGAGACCATGCCAATCAGCGCCTCAGGGCCGTGGCTCTTGGACCAGGTCTCGTAGGAGCGGGGCAGCTTGGAGGACCACTTAAAGATGCAGACCACTTGGAGGGCTCGGACGGTGATGCAGGACAGGCAGACGGTGATGCCGCAGACGAACAGTGGCTGTTTGAGCAGGCAGCCGAGCTTGCTCGGGTGGCCGAAGTGGCACAGGGCACTGGACGCGGCGACCGTGAGCGACAGCAGCATCACCAGGCACATCTTGCCACCGGCCGACTTGACCACGGGCGTGCCCAGGTGCAGCAGGAAGACCAGGGCCGTGCCCAGCGTGAGCAGCAAGGTGACGGCCAGCAGCAGGAGCAGGGCGATGCCCAAGGGGTGCTCCCATGGCAGGTACATCACTGTCCGTGCCAGGCACTCCTCACTTTTTGCCACTGACCACTGATCCAACTCACAGTCCTGGCAGTTGGTGGTGCCTGGGGAAGCAGTCCGAAATACACTTTCACATCAAAGGTCAAAGGTCATTCACATCACAGTGTGAGGACATTCATGTACAACACAACATATTTATACATTCAACACGCTATGATCTGGCTATTTGGCGGCCTTTATTACTCATGACACATATGTACCACAAGTATACCACACACAATATAACATCTACTGAGACAAACCTTTCTGTTTTTTTATCAGCGACAGTCCAGCATCACAGTTAATGCACAGAAGATACTAGTGGATCCACGGGATACCCAAATATGACACCTACTGAACAGGTAGCGGACGGACTGAAAGAGATTCATCAGGCCACCAGGGACATTTGCCTACCAGTTTTGTTGAGGAACGTGCCAGCGGGACATGCCATGCAGTCAAAGCAGCACTTATGCTGTCCAGTCAGTAGCTTCCGATGGCCCTCGGGACACTGAGGGGAGCACACCGACGTGGGCACCTAAGAGGGATTTTAATCACGATTTTTATGAGCATGAATACATATAGATCTGCTCCCACATCAGTCCATCAGTCAAATCCAATATACTAGTTAATGTACATGTAGTAACTTAAAAGCAGTTTGTTGGTGCGCACATCCAAGGCAGGTGCTGGACAAAAAGTGCTAGGCTATCAAAAGGAAAAAAAGGGTGGAATGTCCACACACTTGCTCCCATCAGGAATTTGTATTGACTTTTACCAGTGTTGGAGCCGTTTTGATATTTATGTTTGTAAAATCATTTAAATTATTAATATTGATGAAAATCCATTGACATTAAGATAATATTTATGTTCATGAAATATGGTTTATAATTTTGACGAATATGGTTTAAATGTACATATATTTACGTGTTAAAACTGTCTGCATGGCCAATTAAGAGTGGCGTCTGCCCGTCTGATTGACAGATAGCTAGGGCTGGGACACCTGTGGCCAGGTAGAGCGGAAGTGGCAAACCATTTTTCAACCGCGTGAATGCGATAGAGGCTTTTGTTTGTATTTTGACGATAAGTGAATTAATAAATTACTCTATATTCTAAGACACGCGTTGTCCGGAGTTATCCGCTCTCAGAAGTGTCCGCTTAAAAGCTGTCACTACAACCAGTGTGTAACGTTTCGAGCTTATACGCTCTTCATCATGTAGTAATTTACTAATATATCAAAGGCTAAGGAACAAAACTCCAAATTTGCAAATGGCAGACTAAAAACATTTTTATAGTGACAAAATTGAAGCAATTGTGCACTTTAGATTAAACATCATATGAATACACACCGTCCCACCGGTCCTCCATGGTACCTGGGTTGAATCGATCCACAGAGCAGGTGGATCTGGGCTGTAGTCCCCGACCACATGCAAAGTCCACTGTTCCCCCACCCAGACCCAGGCGACAATGTCATAGCTAGTAGGGGGGTCACCATTCTCATCAAAATACACCGATGTGTTCCTGACAGAGAACCTGACAGTTTTCAGCATTTTCCAAACCTGTCAAATTCAGCAGAAAACGTTAAATACGATATCAGGTGTTGGACCACAATGATGAAATTATCCAAAACTCTCACTGAATCATCACACTCCTAGAATGTGTGGTCCTGGCTTGCGTATCTGAAATTCAAAATACCCCAAACAACCAACCATCTTTGAAGCATTGACTGACCTCCCACGGTTCTACCTCTGTGTGTTGGCATCCGCCTGTGTTACACCCAAGGGTCTTGTGCAGTGCGTGTGCTATGGCGTACACAGCTTTGTACACATTAAAGGACGAGATGATGTCGTAACTCAGCAACGGGTAGTTCTGAGACGCCATGGTCAGGAGGTCTGTGTCCTGCAAACAACTTACACTCAGGGTCTCCTTGGCATTCAAACCCTGGCTATTGTTGAGCATCAAAAGAGACCGCTTCTCGAAATCACTGAAACCAGACAGGGGTGAGTATTTCAATGACACACCCAGGACAGTCCCGATGGACTGGATGCCGGGTATGGCCGACACTAACGTCACCACTGACCAGTCCTCGGTTCCTATCCACACTTTGTCCGTGACGTTCTGTTCAATGACGAACGGGAAGAAGCCGCTGACTATCCTCTTGCTGGAGAAAACCACTATGGTGTTCACTTTTGTTTTGATGATGTTTTGGACTATGTCTCTCATGTGTTCTTTGGTGTCTTTACTGTAGCCTGGTATGACCCCCTGATAAGCGACACAGATCCCGTAGTCTGAGGCCTGCTCTGACAAACTCTGCATGCCCTGTAGGCCGTACTCATTGTCACTGCCAAGAATAGCGACCCAGGTCCAGTTGAATTTGACAAGAATCTGTATCATCGCATTCACCTGTTTTTTGTCACTTGGAATGGTGCGGAAGAACGCAGGGTACAGGACTTTGTTACTCAGCATTTCATTTGAAGCTTCATAAGATATCTGAAAATGGAGATTGGTAATAATAATATTACATAATAATAATAATAATAATAATAATAATAATAATAATAATGAGATTTAAATATGAGTTTTAATAAAGGAGTAAGACAAGGTGAAGGAGCGGCAAAAAAATGAACACATTCATAAAATGTTTCAAAGGAGAAAAAGTTTCATTGCATCAGCTGCACAGGTCACACAGAAGAGTAGGCCTACAGTAATCTCAGTGGAACATTCCAGAGCCTCACCTGTGGCACCAGGTAGGCACCCAGCGCTGCGGCTGGAGTGAAGCTATAGCTGCTGCTGTCGGGCCCGACCACAGCCACCGCCCTCTGTCCGGGCTGCGTCCCGTTGGACTGTTGTATCAGGAGGTCCAGCGTGGCTAGTGTGCTGGCCGACCGGGAGCATGTGTCATAGGTCTGGTACCCTAATGTGACTCCAGGCAGAAGGTTGAGGCTTGTGTTGTTGTTGATCTCCTCCACAGCAAATCTCATGGCTTGCAGTAAGTGGTACCCATGTTTGTTTGAAAGCCCTCTAAAATGACATTTTACAAATGGCAAGTGACAGCATCGTAAAAATAACAAATAAATAACTTATTTGTACAATTAAAGGTTTTAAAAGCTTAAAAATCTAGTTATTCTGTCAGAAGACAATAGACAGAGGGAGCCATCAAAAGTCCATTTCTACCAGCATAATAAATCACTGACCCTGTCCCTTCATGAGAACTTACTCTTTGCAGTCTCTCAAATAGGGCTGGCCGGAGACGCCAGCGTCCGTATTATGGAGAGGAAACAACCCTGCGATGTAGTAGTCTCCCACAAGCTGAAGTCCCTCACCGTCCGCTAGGCTACAGAGAGACAGCCAGAGGGTCGGGGGGATCAGCAGAGGAATCAGGAGCGTCGCTGGACTCATGTTCATCAGGAGCGTCGATGTTCTCATGTTCATCAGGAGCGTCGATGTTCTCATTTGTGGGTCTCACGGGAGGTATCTTAATGGGATTTATGCACCCCAGGAGGATTCACAGCTGCTTATCTTACTCTCCACACAGATGAGTGAGAACCGATTTGCATCATACATCTCATGGAGATACATTTGCATGGGCCTATTTGTTTGTCTTGCCACATGGAGACAACTAAGTGAACTAAATAGCCCTTGTTAAAAAGGCTATCTACTGCACATCTGCATCAGTGTGGCTGTTGAAAAAAAATCCTTGAAAGGGAAAGCTATTATCTTTTAGCTATTACCATAGTTTTTTTTAATTAATCCTTAATTAAGGAATTTCTTTTTTGGAATAAAATGGATATAGATTTAAGAAATCAAGTTCTAAAACGTTATTCAAGTCCATGAAAATGATTATTTCATGCAACAAATTCATGCACATGTTCTATATTTTCTCATGATTCAACCATTCAGTGCTTTCACTACCAATTATACTTCATGAACAGACTTGTTAAAACACTGGTAATTGATACTATCATGTCAGAGATAGTATTAACCTCAGGCCATCTGCTAACCAAATGATGTCATTTGAAACCCCTGTTATTTGGGTTTGTGTTTTGTTACTGCACATGCGATCACCACATGTCACAGCTTTTCTAACCACCAAAGCCTATTTGCCTGATTATGCTGCCATTTCAGAGGCTTTCAAGGAAACAAAAGACCACAGTGTACTCTCCTAAGCCTGTCCAAAAGAAGACAGATGCAAATGTCATGTAGCCTATGTGTTGTGTAATTATATGATGGTGACAAACTAGATGATTCTAAACAAATGACCACAATTCTTCTTTCCAAAGCCCACTGGAAGGGTATGGTGATGGATGCACATTTCATGTGTTCTGTGTTATGAAAAACACATATATTTCCCCATTATTTAATATACAGTGGTGTTTGTGGGGTTCAGAATATTTTATTAAAATATGTATATGACCTGTCTACACTGATATAGTTTTTGGTTTCTGACACAAGGGTTATTTTAAACTTTAGAAGTGCTTGGTTTCTCTTTAACACAGCTCAAACTAATTAATAAAATAAAATACTTTTTTTCTCCTTTGTCTCCTTACCTTTCCAAGTTTTAATGTAACAATAAATGTAACAATTTGTTTATATTTGAACTGTGAGGTCAATCAGAAAAAAGACTGACATCATTAGCATTCATTGGCAGACAGACAGGCCCATGCAGGCCCAGACCCAATCTCTGAGTGTGGGGCAGTGCATGAATGTAGTGTGGTGCCCTCTAGTGGTCATAAGGAGCTTTGATGGGCAGAATTAATATTTCTTAAGATTAGTAATGAGGCTTGCTCTATTCTGCCAGCTACTCATAAACAGTATGTTCATATGTTTCACAGTGCTTCTCTTTGTAAATGAGTCAAAATATACACAGAGAGAATGGAGAAGCAAATACCATTTTATTAAAACCCTGTCAAAACAGACTGAAAGAGGGCAACTCTTGCCATATGACATTCTCAAAACAAATCACAAAGCCATGCTCCTCCATACTTAATGTCTTAGTCACATATTTATTTATAATATGTTCTCCCTTTTCACTCTCTATTATTACATTACAAAGGAAAGGCAACTTTCTATTTTGTACAGATTTGGAAATAAAACAGTACAGTGTCAAGGACACTTGGTCAAAGACAACTCAGCTGAAGACAGAAATGGAATGGCTAATATTCTTTAGAATTCTAGAAAATACCCTCAGAGGTTGTTTTGATTTTTCTCCAGTGACCAAACCCCTGAAGTTGCAGCTGAATGCAAGCATACTGCAGTAAGCTGGGCAGCCCTTTAAAAACATAAATACACATAAGGTATGTGTGTCTATACGCAACCAGACACCGCAAAAAACAAATGAGAATCGACATCTTGCAGTGCTGCTGAGTTCCCTTTTTAAACTGCTCCCATGCCTGATTGCCACAGTGCAGGCAGGCAGATAAGACTGAATTAATAAGAGAAGACTAAAAATAACATTTACTGTTAGGCACAGGAAATCATTTAAAAAGATTTAAAGATTTAAATAAGCCTACAGTAAAGGAGAAGAGGTCATTTTTTGAAAGCCTGTTCATGAAGACAAAACAGATAGCAGGGATCCTTCCAATTCTTATTAAAAAAATCATTTTATGGTGTAAACTAGATTGCTATAAAAATGTACACTGGCAACTATAGCCAAAATGCTATACTAGTAATGCTAAATTATTAACCATATCCCAGAAATACTAGGACTTGACAGAATTCATCACATATGACAACATACTGATTATAACATTCAGAACCATGATTTGATGAAAATTGTAATCACATTGTTATGAAGCAATCACATTGTTATGAAATAATGTGAGCAACACATTCAACATAAGTAAAGCAGGTGTGTAAAGAACACAACCAAATAAGCTATAATGTGCAGAAATTAAAAGGCTATTGAAATCGGAGATAGAGGAGTATACGTGGGCATTAGTAGGCACAGTGGGCTTAACTTTAGAATGAAGATCTTCTGACATGAGTCTTTTCCAGTTCATGGCCGTAATCCCATAACAGAGAAGTCTACATCTTAAAAAGGCATTTCTGTTAACAAATGCAGAACAAAAATCTGCCCGGCAACAAAAGAGACAGAATTTACACTGACAGGAAAAGTTAGTTTCAAAATAAGGCAAGCTTATTGCATAGTACTTGGTACACAGTGTTACTGCTTCTTTAGTTCAGCGATGGCAGCCGCACCAGAATGGGTGCGGCACTGCTACAGGTCAGAGTGCTGAACACATTAGCACACGACAGCACGGACACACCTAGCGCTTCCATGGCAACACGGCTCAAAACAGAGCCTTTTTTTGAGAGCATCCCCTGATTATTGTATTTTTTTTTTCTGAATTAAGAACTTGATATGGACAGGATTGTCTTGAATGTGTTTTGTATGAAATGGCTGAATTGGCCTTCAACATTTCACATTACAGGTGACTGGGATGGGTGCCTACCAGATAGTCAGGTAGCCATAGCAGATCTCTTTACAGGTGATAGTGAACGGTTTATTAACAGTGACTGTAACTCTGATGTGTGTTGAGCTGCCAGTATGGTTCAGCTTACAATGCGTACACCAAACAAAGGTGAACACAAAAGAAGGACGTTCCGCACACCATCACTAGATGTTCTCTGCATGGGTGATTCACACCTGTCAAAGTCAATGTCAAAACATTATGCCAAAGGTGTCTTGCTTTGACTGACAATGACGGTGTCGTACTGTGTCGGACATTCTTTGTTTATGTTAACTGGCCCATAATGGCAACCCCAGAGGAGTGAATGGTGTGTGTGTGTGTGTGTGTGTGCGTGTCGCCATGCCATTGCACTGCAGGTGAGAAGGAGCCTGCAGCTGAAACACCATCTCGTCTGCCTTTAGCCTGTTGTAAGCCTCTGAAGCAGGAGATTCAATCTGTTCCCAAAGAGTTTCTTTATCATTCTTTTTTTAAAGCACCAACACTTGCATTTAGGAGTCAGTAAGACTCCTTTGAAGTCCTGTGAAAAAATAGAGATAAAGGTTTTGGATACTGAGTTGTGGAAGGTGGATATGGTTAGAGGCATCAGCTGCTGCTCGCGTCCTCATCTGTTTGACCCTTCTTTTCCTCCTCCTCCTCCTCCTCCTCCTCCTTCGGCGTCTCTGTGTCCGTCTCTGTCTGTCCACTTCCGTTTGGGTTCTCTCCCTCCGCGGTCGCTCCTTCCTGGGCACCATTTCTCTGTCCATCACTCTCTCCATTTCCCCCCCCGTCTTTTTCTCCCTCTTTCTCGACGTCTCTGTCTCCGTCTTTCTCCAGTTCGTCCTGGATGTCGTCGGTGTTCCCGGAGTCGCTGCTGGCTACAGAGCTGAACGAGGGAGAACTCCTGCAGCAGTGACAACGAACGCTACAGTTATACAGTAACACTGTGCAATCACACTGTATTGAAGTGAAGTGCTTCATTACATGGTTCACATGATAACTGACATTTCAAACAGATTTAATCTCTCTGGGGAAGAAAGTCTATAAATTAGATACTACTAAAACTCAATCTTGCTCTCTTTTCTTATCTTGTTTTCAATGGTTAAAGTTGACTGGTATTTAGCAGAGCGCTTTTATCCAAAGTGACATAGACTCGCCAAATGGAAGGTTTGGGAATCGCATCCCGGGCACCACTGCTCTAGCCTGGAAAATCCAGACCTTGGTAATCTAGAAAGATTAAGGGTCTGGCCACGAACAATGTAATGGCCCAACTCGAGGGGCGGCAACAAGCATGCATTCAAAAATCTCACTGCACACAATTGGATAACACTAGACATGTTTACTTAATGATTTCGGACTTCGACGCAGTCGGATAACACTACGACCAATATTTACTGTCCTCCAACATTGCAGCACTTTCTTAATCAGTTTAGTTGGTTCCCCGGGATTCAAGGGGGAAAAGTAACGTGCATCATTGCTCATTGCCAGAGTGTCTCACAGAGACAATTCCATTGTGCTCTCGCGAGAACTCTGGATTTCCAGGGTACCACTGCTCCACCTTGCCCATGGATAAAAGATGATTGACTATGCATGTGTAAGGTGGGGATCACATTGGCCAGCGGCAAGCGTAGCGTAACGCAACGCTCAGACCATAATAAATTCTATCTATCGTTCCTAAGCAACACAAACGGTTTGCCTAAACTGACAATTGAATACGCTAGCGTTGTGCTTTGAAAGTTGAACCGAGTTCAATGCTCAGCTTGGTCAACGCTAGCATAACGCTAGCGCTGCCACCGTTCCGCTGCCGAACCCTAGAGAACAATAGGAAACCTGCCGCTTGCCGCTGGTCAGTGTGATCCCCGCCTAAGTGTCTATTTAAATGTATGTCACAGCACATGACCGCACACATCTTGGTAGAAATGTAAATACAGGCCCCAGCCGTGGTGCAACTGGCTGGGGCACCTGCACCGTACACCGGTGACCCGGGTTCGATTCCCGCCCCGTGGTCCTTTCCGGATCCCACCCGACTCTCTCTCCCACTCACTTCCTGTCATTCTCTACTATCCTGTCAATTAAAGGCATAAAAGGCCAAAAAAATTTACTTAAAAAAATAAAAATAAATGTAAATACACCCCCCCCCCCCTGCAGAACCCCCAGTCCACCCTTGTCCACTGCACACACCTGCCGTTGGCCCCATTGGGCTCAGACCCCTTGATTAGTCTCCTGCATGTTTCCATCTGCACATCCAGCCCGCGCTTCATGCTGCACATCTCCATGTACTCGTGCAGGTGCCGATTCATATCGTTCTTGGCTGTGGCCAACTCCAGCTGAGGACGGACAGGGAATGGGATGGAGAGATGAGTGTTAGATGTATGTTAGATAATCTGTTCATCCTTTTATGGGTTCTTCAAATGTTGTAGTCATTTTGCACACAGTCATAGTATTTTAATGGTCAGAGCTGGCGTTCACTAGAACGGCAGAGTGCTGACAAGCACATGTGTGCTTACTTGGTAATGGCATTGTCTTAGCCACAGTTGCTATATCTCACTGTGTGGAGATTCACACTAATCCCACTAACTGTGTTGATGATGACAGGGACTCTTTGCAAACCATATCCTCTGAGACACCCATGCATTCACTCTAATATGGCAGAGTGGCTAGACTAGTGTTGTAGTAAGTACATGTACAGTACACTTAGTAATGGCAGTGTCTTCCTTATTAGTTAGTCTCTATATCTCACTGTGTGGAGATTCACATGTGCTAATCCCGCTTAATGCGTTTGTGATCACAGGGCATCTTTACAAACCACCATCTCCGAGACACCCATGCAGATACAACTGATAACTCTTGTTTGAATTGGCTTTCCATGCATGTTCCTGTGTGTCCTATTTCACAGCATGCCAGAAGACATTGTGTGCACATGCCTGCTTCTCATTAGCCTGGCTGAACCCAGACGAACCTGCTCATTTGGAAAGGATCCCATTGATGCCCCTTTCTGAACTTCCTGAGTGACCTAAAGAGCATATTCAAATTTGCTAACAGGTCTGTCTGGGTTCACCCAGGCTAGCTTCTCATGGGTTCTTGTGGGAGCTTAAAGAAAATGTGCCAGAATGCTCTACATGATCCTTATGACTCTCTGAGGACTGGACACATTAATTCAAGCACATCACCATATCGGATCACACTTCCAACATGGATGCACTAACAATAAAGGAGCTGCACTCACCTCAATCTGTCCAATGGTCTCATGGTATTCCTTCTCTCTGTCCTTGAACAGCGTTTCGGTCTCATCAATCAAACTGCCAAGGCTTGCATCAGTGGACACCTAGGAGAAAAAAAAAACACGTTGTTTAAAACCATAGAGCAAAGCTACTGTATGTTCTACCCATACAAATGCACTAGAGACCTCACAAACACAATATGGACTTTTAGTCAATTTCAGTGATCAGAAAAATACCATTTTAATCACTGGTATCAGTTAACCAGCGAAATGTCTGTGACAGGGAAGAGTTAGCCACTAGTCATGTCCATGGGGATCTATGATCTATGAAAAACAATATTGGCTTAATCGATAAATGGATGGCGCAATTTCCTGGAGTTCCTTTTCCTAAATAATATACCTAGTCTCTTATTAAGTCCCTTTAAGATAAATAATATACCTACTCTCTTAGTAATGTCCCTTTAAGGTAAATAATATACCTACTCTCTTAGTAATGTCCCTTTAAGGTAAACAATATACCTACTTTCTTTGTAACGTCCCTTTAAGGTAAATAATATACCTACTCTCTTAGTAACGTCTCACTTACTGTGTCTGGGGCGTCTCCATGACCATTGCAGGCCATAGCAGCGGCCGGGACAGGGGAGCTGTAGTTGCAGAAGTCATCCCACAGCAGCAGCGTATCCTCAGTCTCCTCCCAGGCCAGACTGTCGCAGTCGTCGTCAAATTCAAACGTCTCCCGCCTGGCAACAAAGGAATTATCTGAAACACTTCTGCATGTCAGAGAGAGGAACACGGAGAGATAGAGAGAATGGGAAGAAAAGGAGGAGAGGAGGAAGAGAGGAAATAACACACACACACACACACACACACAAAAGGTAAACAAATACAAAGGTTCTTTGACAGAGAGAGAGAGAGAGAGAGATTACAGGACAACAGAAAGGGAACAGGAAGACAGATCACCAAAGTATAGACACAAACACGAGACAGGGGACAGATACAAGGAAGTTTATATCCTTGTATCCTTTACCCTAAAGGGGTAAAAAGCACAGTAGAAGAGGGGTTTAGTAGATTAAGTGGCAAGGGCTAAGAGAGGTGGGGGAGGATTGGGATTGTGTGTGTGTGTGGGGGGGGGGGGGGCACCAACAAGGAGCACCCAAGAGCAACAGGGGCAAGGAAAAACTCCCTTACCAAGGAAGAAACCTTGGGCAGATCCACGGCTCAAGGGGCTAACCCAACTGCCAGGGGTCTTGGTGTGTGTGTTGGGGGGATGACAAGGGAGATGGGATAGTGTGCTGTGTATGTGGGGAGAGGGCAGTGTGCAATATGTGTGTTGGAGAAGCTTCCTCATGAGAATGTGCTGTTTATTGGGGGGGATATGTACAGATATGCAACAAATATCTACGCTGGTGGAGAGATTCTATGGAGTCAATGAAAATCTGATGTAAAATTCAGCACCAATGTTGCCAGTCATTGGTCAGCACCAAAATATGCAATTACCCCTCATGACCACATGATGGCACAACAATTCTACAATTGCACTACAGACAACTCATTGACCCCCTACAGACAGAGAGCAAACATTGTAGACAGTTACCTGTCTTGAGGGTATTGGAACAACTCGTGTGATAATGATTCAACTTTCATGTTTTAAACCAAGGAATTCTACAGAAATGCCAACACCAGACCCATAGTATGTTTATGATGTTCATGTTGTACTCTTTGTAATGCTAATGTAATGAAACACATGTGTGTGCAGAGTGTGGACTCACAACTGGTTGAGCATGCGTTTCATCTCGTCCGTGATGTTCAGGGAGCCAGGCACCTCCTCCTCAGGCAGAGGGACCTCCGGCTCCAGCTCAGGGACCTCCTCATCAGACCCAGGCTTGGGCTCCTTTCTCCTACATACCACAGCCCCCTGAAACACACACACAAAGACACACACACACACACACACACACACATACATACACACACACACAAAGACACACACACACACACACACATACACACACACATACACACACACACACATACACACACACATACATACACACACACATGCGCACACACACACACACACACACATGCGCACACACACACATACACACACGCGCACACACACACATACACACACACACACACACACACACACACACACACACACATACACATGCGCGCACACACACACATACATACACACACACACACACACAAAGACACACACAATGATTTGGAGAAGGATCACATGATTTTGCGATTTGCAATTGCGAAATTGTCTTGGATCTCACATAACTGCACTGAAACTGCCTATTGGTACTTACATAATGAATACAAGACGCACGCTTAAAAAAAACGCTGCAACAACATAACATCCATGGAATCTTTGCCAACGTGACTGATGCTTATAATTAGAGTACATTCTTTAGTTATCAATCCATTTTGAAGCGTAAGGCAGCATTACCAAATAATATGGGCAATTCCACGGAAAATTGACTTTTTGTCACATCCATAACGCCAGTGAAATGCCTTGGCATTTGTATGATGTGAATGATAATTCATTTTTTGTGCATTTTTTCTCATGTACATTCTTCAGCCAAAATTAGCAAATGCTCAAATTTCATGTTATCATTCACATCACATACCATCACATTTTATTGGCATTATGGATGTTACAAAAAACTTGATTTTCCATGGAATTGCCCGATAATAAAAAAGTCCTTTTCTCAAGGACCCTCCAATCATGCCACACAGAGGTGCATTGCTCAAACTGAACACTGTCTGGCACAACTGTCTACTTGTAGAGCTATGACTATCCCTTCTTAGTAACTTGTCATGCACCCTTCAGTGATTTGGTTCGGGACCCGTCCCTTGCCTCTCTGAATAGACCCTTTCAACTACACAAATAAACGTGCATTCCTAAGGCATTCTGGATGCCACAGAAAAAAAAAAAAAAAAATGAGCTAATGGTAACTTGGGGACAAACTAACAAACAAACAAACATTTTTGTTTATTTGACATTTTGTAGAGCACTATGCTCAAGTCTGATTCTGCACTATACTGAGTATCTCCAGTGGTTTTGAACTGGTCTGTGGTCAGTGTACCTTGCTCTGGTCAGGAGGGGCCCTGGTGGGGCCGACGTGGAACATCCTGGTCATGTCCTGGGAATTCCTCTGCTGGGCCACGTCACACAGCTTAGCGGTGATGTCGATGCGTCTGCAGATGTCCATGTCCACCTTCATCGCCTTCTCCTGGATTTTAGTGTCCAGGTCGGACATTTGCTATTAAAAAAATGAAGGAAAAGGAACGCATGTTAGACGAGAACTGATGGGGTTACACCACTGTAAATCAAAGTGTTCCTAAAATAGTCTTACAGTAAGAAGCCACAACAGTCAGCATAATCAGTGGGATGTTCTTATGGTAGCCCATTTCACAATCAGGACAGGTACTGTGGAACCACAGGAGATGAAGTCTGCTACAGCTAAGGGTCTGAAGAAGAACCTCTGAAGCATTGTGCTCTTTAGCGGTTCTTACACAAGAAGAGAGAAAGTCCTGATTGCAAAAAAAAAAAAAAAAAAAAATAGATAAATAAATGACTTCAAATAAATGGGCAAATGAAAGGGACATTGTCTGTAGCCACTGCCCATGCTATGAACAGACTGTACCTCACAGACTGAAGCAATGGCATCAGCAGGACACAAAGCAGCAGGTGAAACCACTTCAAACACTGTGTCTGCCATTACAGCACTGTTTGAAAAGCCCTCAGCACTCATCACAAGCCGGATTAGCTCAGTTGTGGGTCCTTTGAAACAGCATCATGAGGTGAGATGTCTCGGCCACACACACACACGCACAAACAAACCATCGCATTATGTCTCACTGGGAGACATAATGTACGAGCACATGAAGCCTTTAGTGTGGGGAGGTGGGGTGTTCTGCTCGCTAATGTGGAACAGGATTCAGAAATGCTCAAGGTCACGTGACCCGTGTGGTGTCTGTCAGTGATGGAGGGGAAAAACACGTGCTTTTGAGCAGACACCAGGCAGATAGATGGCTATGAAACATCATCATTTCCCATGGGTGTAGGAACACCCTTGCTCGGGGGCCATCACATCTGTACAGTAGACTGTGGATGTATGCGTCTCCATTGTGCAAGGGTGTATACTGTGAACTGGTCCACACTAGTTTTGCATGTCATTTTGGGTGGGGGGTTGTCAAATGAGTCGAGGCACTGTTGACGTCTTACTTTCAGCTCGACGATTCTCCTGGCGACCTCTACTGGACTTAAACGGGTGGCCCTAGCGAGCCATAACTTTCGCTGTGGAAGATCCTTTAGCATGAGTGACAACAAATAGACCACATATACACACACATCATGCACACACACAGCCATGATGGGTCAAAGTTCACAGTTTCACTAAAACAGGTGGAACAGCACTAGAAGCTCTTTGTCACTTTGTGTCAAGCTGCTACGGCTCAAACTGCGGTGACTAGACAGATGGCTTTTCTTCAGAGGCCCAGGCCCCACAGGGAGCCGTAAAGAGTTAAACACTCATCAGGGCGTGGCTGGAGAAGGATAGCTATTCAGCCGAGGGGTCAGTGTAGTCCCTTTCTCTTGACTCTGTAACTCTGTTCACGGCAACACTGCCCAGGCATTCCTGCTCCGGCTCATAAACCAGGGAGCGGCTGGTCCACAGCTGTGCTTTACGATGGAGAGAAAGCGAGGAGCCAAGTCCACTGACCACAAGTGAACAATAAGCATGTGTGCAGACCTTGACTACTGGGTCATTTTGCTGTTCATTTGTTTATCGCTAATCTTCCCTCGTTGATGCTAAAATGCGCCTCAGGCCATCAAACAAGAGGCGGCGTGTTATTCCTAGCAAACAACGTCACCGTTTCCAGATAACCGTACATCTGCATGTGAGTTATTTTGCATGTGAAATGGATGCTCTTGGACAAACATTTCAAGCATTCCTGAGTCCCTCTGAGGGAGCGGTGAAACCCTATGCGTGCGCTCGTGCTGATGCAGAGAAAAGATAGAGGGGGAGGTAGAGAGAGAGAGAGAGAGAGAGAGAGAGAGAGAGAGAGAGAGAGAGAGAGAGAGAGAGAGAGAGAGAGAGAGAGATAGAGAGGGGAAGAGAGAGGGGGGGAGGGAGGGAGAGAGAGAAAGAGAGAGGGAGAGAGAAAGGGAGAGGAAGGGAGAGAGGGAGAGAGGGGGGGGGGAGGGAGGGAGAGAGAGAGAAAAAGAGGGAGAGAGAGAGAGAGGGAGAGGAAGGGAGAGAGAGGGAGAGAGAGAGAGGGAGAAAGAGAGAGAGAGGAAGAGAGAGAGAGAGAGAGAGAGAGACCAATAAAGCCTGGTCATGGAGGAATATAGAAGGAGGATACTCACATCTGTCATGAGGCTCTTGAAGACCACCAGCTCCGATTTAAGATGCTCAACCTTCTCGGTGAGCTCCGTCTGGATGGAGTCCGACTCATGGGCATTCTGTGGGAGAGTGGGAGATGCAGAGCATTAATGGGGGGAGGGCATTTGAGGACAAATCATCAAAAGGAAAAAAAGGCCAATTTATCTTCTTTATCTTTATCTTCATTCTTCTTTGGAAAGTCATCTGCATCATCAAGAGTGTAGCCCCCACTCATTCATAATATCCTAGCTATCCTCTATAAAAAAGCATTTTGCTTAATTGTTTCTATTTGATTTTCATTTACCTAAATGTCAAACATTACTTCTTTTACCTCATATGAACTTGTAGCATCTATAGTAAGACCCCTGTCACCACTCGGCACCATTGACCCCATTTCCGTGTGGACATTGGACAGCTATGCGCCATAAATAAAACTGGCCACTTCCTTAAACGCAACCCAGGAATGCGATGTCGTTTAGCAGCCACTCAAAACCGCTTCTTACAGTCCTGCTGACCCAGAGGCTGATAAGGGGGCTACAGTAAAGTGCATTGATCCACAGTCAGCAGCAGCTCTAATGGCCGATTCAGACCGTCGACGTGGCGTGTGCATTCCGCCTGTGTTCCGTCTCTGCTGCGTCGCGTTTTATGTGAGCATTCATACCAGAAACGTCTCTGGTGCACTGCTGCTGTGGCCAGTCCCAGTGGCCATTAAAAACATCTCTTCACGGCCTCTTTTGAATAAACAAATATTTGTTTATTCAACACGCTTGTGTGTCAAGTGAAAAATAGGCGCCGGTCCTATTTCTAGCAAGCGCATGTTTTCAGCGCAGCTCGAGCTGTTGAACTGTCACTCAGGCAGTGTGGCACGCTGCTCTAACCTGTTAACATGGCCAACGAAATGAAAAGACAGGTTAACGCAGCTGACACACTGGAGGCAGAGAGGCTGCCTGCCATTGATACTTTAGGCCATGATGCTTTAGTGAGGGTCAATAAGTATATATACTCTTTTGATGCCGTGAGGGAAATTTGGTCTCTGCATTTATCCCAATTCGTGAATTAGTGAAACACACACAGCACACAGTGAGGTGAAGCACACACTAATCCCGATGCAGTGAGCTGCCTGCATCAACAGCGGCGCTCGGGGAGCAGTGAGGGGTTAGGTGCCTTGCTCAAGGGCACTTCAGCCTACTGGTCGGGGTTCGAGCCGGCAACCCTCCGGTTACAGGTCCGAAGTGCTAACCAGTAGGCCACGGCTTCCCACAGGGGTTAGGTGCCTTGCTCAAGGGCACTTCAGCCGTGCCTACTGGTCGGGTTTCGAACCGGCAACCCTCATAATATGTGGGTGTGCGAGCACCTCACACCTTGCAAGGTAAACTGGTTTGCATATAATGTTCATATAATGTCGCTTTGGAAAAAAGTACCTGGAATATACCATAACCATAAACTGAATTTAAGTCACATTTCTTTTTAACTACCATGTAAAAGAAGATTGATTGTTCATGTTGGTCACATGAATTTGCGTCCAGAGTGTGGGCGGTTATCGGTTTTGGGGTTAGGTACAAATATTTGTTTATTCAAATGTGTTATAAATATTATATTCAAAAGTGTTGTAAATATGTTGCACAGGTCAAAACTAATGGGGTTATAAGAGGATGTGGTCTGTGGAATATGAGCAATATGCAAAGCAACATAACTGGATTCAAATGAGATTGATGAGAGGAGAATGAATGTGTGACAGAAGAATAGTCACTGAGAGATATATGGACGGAGAGATGGATGGCCTCACCTCCTGCAAAGTCTCCACCATAGACTCCATCTGCTGTCGTTTGGACAACTCTTCCTCCCATCTGTGAAGACACAGAGAGAGAGAGAGAGAGAGAGAGAGAGAGAGAGAGAGAGACAGAGAGAGTCATTAAACATACAATAAAACATTGCTCTCAAAAATGTGAACATCTGATTAAAGATTTTGCATTAATCATTCATTTCACACATATCTGTCTCAAAAACTTTGTGTTGTAACTGTTTAGTTCCTGTAGCATCTTTTCAGACAATTTCGGTGAATTTCTCTCTTGTGGCTCTCTCCAGACCACATTTCAGAGTGTATCAGTGAGCTAGTGTATCAGTGAGCTAGTGTATACCTGGAAACAGATCAGAGTGCAATGAAACAAATGAGGCAGCTTAGAATGACAAGGGACCAGGGCACAAACAGTCCTTCTCTTCCTTACTGTGAATGGAAAACACAAGGCCTTACTCGCGATTGCCATGGCAGCGTAAGAACACAACAAACCACGTCAACAACTTCATAAAACTGAAGGGGTCTCGGCATCTCTGAGCCACTACTCAGTTCAATTAATTTGAGTCGTTCTCTTTTGTCTGGTGTTGTCAGGCTGAAGGTCATGCTGCGCTAGACTCCATGTTCTTGTGGCAGTGGTGGTGGCAAGGTTCTTAACTGCGACAGTGATTTAACATGAGCTTCACTGTTGTGTAATCAAGGAAAAGGCATCTTTCTCAGTGTGCTCCTGACTACGTCAGGCAAGATCCATCCTGGCAACAACCACATGGGTGGGATGGTGAGGTCACTTCCTATAAAGAAGTAATACATCACTTCCTTTTCATGGTGGCAGACATCAGTAGGCTAGCAGCAGCAATACATACTGAACTGGCAGAATCAGGACGGCTAGCTTTCCCACAGTTGGCAAGGCAGATCGGCTATATTTAATTTCATTCAGCAAAAGTGAATTTTGACTCAGTGCCCAGATTTTGCCTTGGGTGCCTACAGTATGCCCCATTTCAATAAGCTGCAGTGTGTTATCAACAAATGTAAAAGACAAAAATGAATAAAATCATACAATGGTCTTCTTAGAGGACTCTTAAGGACTCAACTCGGTCAAAGCCCCAACCTGTGGTCTCTGCAGCAGACACAATTTTTTGCCCAGTAGGGGTCTGGTCTGTCTGCTCCAGTGAAAGACTAGGAGCAGTCACTGGTGACGGGTTCACCCTCACTGCTCTGCTAAGCTTATTACTGGAAGATCTCTATCTATTCATTTCTCTCGTGCACCATAGGATTACAACTGGTCTCTGGTCAGTCTTGGGGAGCCTGCGTGTTTGTGGGGATGGATTGTTAAAGCCCACTAGGACCAGACTTGCCAAGTACACCAATAAGCAAGTGCTGACAGGGGGTCATTTATAAAGGACTGTTAGCTACGTTAGCGTTCCTCTTGGTAGATTAAGAGGTATCCACTGTGAAGCAAAAGCATTGTTAGCTAATGATTTGCAAAATGCTGGGGAGACTGATATAGAAGGTACACAATTTATCTTTAGTATGGAAATCAGATCAAAGGGTATAATAAAACAAATCAGCTATGCTGAAGTCCGATCAAGACTTTTGGTTTCATGTTGACAAAGCTATCCATTTTAGAGTTTACATAGATTACAAGGTTTATATCCCTATGATAGAGATGTCAGGCATTTGAATCCTTATAGAGATAGCGAGAGATAGTGAGGGAGAGAAAGAGAGAGGGGGAGAGAGAGAGAGAGAGAGAGTACGAGAGAGAGAGAGAGAGAGAGAGAGAGTACGAGAGAGAGAGAGAGAGAGAGAGAGAGAGAGAGATAGAGATAGAGATAGAGATAGAGATAGAGATAGAGATAGAGATAGAGATAGAGAGAGAGAGGCATGAGGTGGACATGTGTGTTGTGTGAACGGGGGGGTGTGGGGGCTGGGACTCCCTCTTCCTCCCCGGATCAGGATCAGTGGAGCTGACTGGACAGCCTCTCAAGGTCAGAAGGACGTGATGTGACTCCTCTCATTTTCCCCTACAACACGGACACCACGTTACAGGGCAGGAATGCTCAAAACAGCAGCTCCATCTAATTAGGAATGTAAATAGCTTTTAGAGATCACTCTGTCAAAATATTGGTAGAGTATGAAAAAATACTTAAATATGTGAAAATGTGTTAACTCCTTTTAGTCCCTCTTACACGAAAAGATCCACTTAGGAATACAGAGGCTATTGGGTTCATATGCCATGATGTAAGAAAAGACGGTATCCTTCTCACCACATCCTCTCCTCATGTCCTATTCTACTTAAGTCACTTCACAATGCTTGGGGGAGGGGAGGCTTACAGAAATGATCCCTTACATCCTGAAAAGCCATTCAAAGAACTCCTAGAACATTCTGCTGTGCCTGAGACCACCTGCGTCTTTTCAGACACACATCCACTGTGTTTGGGGGGGGGGGGGGCAGATAAATGAGCGTCCTGTACATTACAACACAATGCTCCTTAGACCTGGCTTGTGTACAAAGGCTACCTGGGCTATTGGAATTGCCCCTTGTGTGGAAACTAGAGCAACCTGTACAGGATCCCTGGGGAGTCGGGTAACAGAGATCACAGGCGCTAAAAAGCACAGGAATGTTGGGTAAATACGAGCAGCTCAGTCACAGATACGGTCATAATCACAGATAGCTGCCTAGCACTGACATGCCTGGACTGTTGCTGTTGTTGTTGTTTGCACTCAAGGTCATCACCATACCAGCTGAGTCAAAGTTAGCATGTAGCGTATGACCAGATGGCACAAAAGCCCTATCCTCAGTCATTGGACACTGAGTAGGTGGAAAATGCATGCAATGAGCAAATGCAGTGCGTAACAGTTCTTTGTTAAGTTCGGCTTCCCATGACTAAGTGTTCAGGGCCTTGACTGTGTGACTAAGGCTTGTAAACGGGCAGAGAGGTTACTGGAAATGCAGGCAAAATCCATCACTCCGGTGCTACGGCGTCAATCAGTCTGCAAACATGTTTGGCATATTAGATCATGATCCTTAACAACGATGGGTGTGTGAGAACACGCACACACACGCGCAAGTCCATGATTGTGTGGATACATCAGTATATGAAGATGGATGCTTTAAACACACCATATAAACCACTCCTGTGTATCTCAAATGAGACAAGGCAGTGACAGAAGACTGAGCCGCTCTGAAACATCAACTATTCATTATGGCCTCACATCAGAACAGCCGCTCGCTGACTGAAAGCCGCATTCATGACAGCAGAGAGCTAATGGAGGGCCATTGGAAACAAAACAAACGCTCTGCAAATGAACAGCCCACAAAGTCAAACACTTGAGCTTGTCATGCTTTCGAGAGGCTTCATATATATGAGCGCAGCACATTAGAGAGCTGTGAGCAAGCGTGTGTTTGCTGCTGCTGCACACCTGCATGCTGGGGCACACCCTCGACGGTTGGGATTCATAACCCTAATGACTGTGAGTGCCCACAAAGCATTCTAAATTAGGGAGAGTGAGTGTGGGTGTACAGTATTATTGGACAAAGAATGAAGGCTGACAACACAGATCTGGTAATTATCCACACAATCCTTGGCTTGGCAGTAGTGCCTCTCAAAAGAACTACAATATCAAAAGGTCGGAGCATGACAGAGAGGACCTGTTATAACTGCTTTTATATGGCATTAATTGTTACATTTTTTCATGTCAATTATGCTTTACACTCTTTATACAAAAAGCAGAGCACTGCTTTTTGAGGTACTTACCAACATATAGCAATTTCCATAAAGCAAACATAATAGCACATTTTTGTAAAGAAAATATGAAAGTTGGAAATAGTGCTACTTTCCATTTCTATGACTGAGCTCACAAAAACAACTTTATTTATTTGGTAAGTTCAGACATTCCTTTTACTGGAAGATAAATGAAACAGAGTTGCTGATGAAATCATTCCCTCAGCATAGATCACCCAGGACAAGCCAAAACCAAGAAGCTCTAAAAACCCCTTTGGTATTAAAAAAAGACCATTTGGCTTCTCTGAAATAATCCCCTTCAGCGAGACTGCTTTCAGGCAGAACCAGAGAGGGATGTTTACTGAAAGCAGAAGAGGGGAGACAGTAAATTACACTGCGTTGACCCACGGAGACGCCTCTACGCACTGTCTGTCAAAGGACCTCAGTCTTAACACATACTGCCCCCACATACTTAATCCCATTCAGACTGCACTCCCCAGCCTGTCTCAGCTGGAAATATACGATGGAGCATACGATCCTGACAGGTTTGGTGCCTGGGACTCACTGGCTAGTAATTCACACAAAGGACAGACACAACACAGTTGCAACCTTAGAAGGACATGGCAAGGCATCTTCGGGTGTTGTGGGAGAGTGTAACAGGCCACTTGGCTTCGATTAAAGGCCTCCAAAAACAACTATTCCACACTGGAACATACAACAACACAAACAAGTGGTGTGCATCCTCCAAAGGGAAGGAAGTTCAAAACACAGCTCAATAAAAACACCATTTCAGCCCAAAGGCAGTGGCCAAGGCCATGCTGCAGATCCTTTGGTATTCCTTCTCTTACTTGCTCTCTCTTTCTCTCTCTCTCTCTCTCTCTCTCTCTCTGTTGCATACACAGACACGGACACGGACACGGACACGGACACGGACACGGACACGGACACGGACACACACACTCTGCCTCCTGATCGATGGAAGGCAAGGAAAACAAAGCTCTGTCGTCTGATGCTGTTGCTTGCATACTGATGTAGACTCCCTGACATAGACTACAGAGCTGTTAGGTATTTTATGTACGATATACAACTAGCAAAAACACCACTGGGCGTAGCAAAGATGTCCTCTAAGTATTGCATGCAAAAATCATATGGCTACACACCATACTACTTATTTCTGTTTTTCATTACATACTGTGTACACCTGAAAAAACAATATTTAACTGGTTTCTGTCATGTATCAGTAGAATACCTCTCTGAACAGTCTATTTTCAGCTGTGTTTATGTTTGGTAATGACGAAGCAATTACAGGTTGTGACTATGAATGTCAGTAACGGTTTTCACAACCTTTATGCTGTAAACAGCTTGTTTTGGAACCACCCATCCCAGTGGCTGTGAGGCAGTGCCGACACCATGCCACATCACGCCAGATGTCCGCAGATGTGTGGCGGCTCCTATCTGAGACCCATGCAAATGCCTCTCTGTCTTTGCTCCATATCTCACTCTGATGGGCAGGAAACGCAGGAACAGACACACTGCAATCACATTAAGACAGGCCTGTTTGTGACTGTGTGTCAGCCAGGACAATACAGCGAGCAGCATCAGATAGATTGTGGCCAGAATAGCTATCTATATTTGAACAACTCTGCCATGTCTGGCTTTATCTATGTATCTTGTGTGATGACATAGGTTGTGGGTAAATATAAGACAAAAAGAAATTCCCATGAAATTCTTTCTTTGCTGACCTTTAAGATTCATTCCGTAATGATGACTGCTTTGCATACTGTAGCCGAAAGCATACCTCCACACTTCATTTCCATATGGTCACAGACCAGTCTAACATCCGTGTCTGCCGTGACCCAGTTTCAACAGAGAGAGCCGAGCTAAATCATGAGAGGATGGGCGGAAGAGGACTCAGGCCGCATGTCATTGATCTCCCAGATACGGGTCAATGATTTTATACTACAGCCCTCCTGTGGGCCAGGCACTGCCCTGGTCCATTAGACTGCTGCTGTTGCTGCCGCATATGTGTTTCCTGAGATGCCCGATGCGAGAGCCCTGGCAGGATGGCTGATCGATATTCAGACATGCAACAGCACAGGGTCCTTCGCCACGCACACTCAGACACCACTATAGCCTGGCAAAGGGCCAGCTCCGAATGGAGGCATATTCCTCACCAACTCATGTGCACAAACGGCTAGGCACATTAGCACGCATAGACATGGCATAGCAAATCCCAAATGATCAAGATTCTTTGATTGGCTGTTTCTGTGTTTCAACATCATGGGATTGATTGCAGGAGAGCACATATAGGACTACTAATTAAACATCAGAACTAAAAATTGCTTTGGATAAAAGTATGTGGTAAGTAAATGAATGTGAATGTATTACCATAACGTACATACAGTGTGACCTTAGTGGGAGGTTTGTGTTTTTAGCGAAAATGGCAACCATGTGGCCCAAAAAATACAATGGATGAAAAAGAAATGAACATAAGGAACCAAAAATATTTCCCACAGCGGCATCATCATTAAAATGACATGCCAGTGTTTATTCCGGTCACATACGTCTGTCAGTGATTTGTGTAAGGGCTGTTCACCAAGGTGAGGAATGCCTTGTGTGTGAGAACCTGTTGGACGTGCCTGACATTTATTGAAAGGGCAGCAAACTGTGCAGTGTGAACTAGCTGCACAGAGGCCAAGGGATGTTAAGGGTGGACTAGTCAGATCTCGCTCACCCTCCCCTCCTCCTCCTCCCCTTCACAAACACTGCAGGCTCTGTTTGGCCACTGAAGAGTAAACATGTGTGTGTGTGTGTGTGCACTTTTCCGATCATCCATCCTTCATCCAAAACACACACACCGACTGAAACACGTGGACTCTGTCTCACACACACAGTTAGTGACACTGTGAATTTAGTCGCTAAAATTCTTTCAAAATCTCTTTATAAATGCGACACTAGTCATACATCTAAGATGAATAAAATGCCTTATGCATTCGTTTCATTAATTAAAACATTAAACATTTTGTTTTTAAATTATAATGAGAAAAACATTTATTTGGAAACTCCACTCACAGAGACTTACCAGATCATCTGTTGATATTTAACTTGTGAAGTATGTGAAATGGTTGTGTGTACAATTACTGAATATCACCTTAACCGAATCCAACCCCTAACCTTACCCTTAGCTGTATATTAAGGTTAACATAGTGTCAACAGATAGTTTGTTGATAATATGAGCACCTGCAGATAGCCTGTGGCCAGACTGTAAAGTGCATGCTGGGAAATGCGTTAAGTGTGACTTGGAAATGCATTTGGTGCAGTTGGGCTACACTGATACTTTCTCAGCTGAAAGCTAATTGGATTTATTGCATAATGCATATGCTACTCTAACTGTCCATAAAATGAATAGAGGTTGTCCAAAACTGCACGCATGGCTGGAGAGTATTGAGTTAAGTCAACCATGTGCACACTGATTGGATAATTGTTAGATAATCAAGAGAGAGAGAGAGAGAGAGAGAGAGAGAGAAAATAAATGATGTCTTCACAAAATTTAGACAATGTGTGTGTGTGCATGAAAACAAACCTGAACTGCTATCTTATCAAAACGCTGAAAAAGACTTAACTGAATGTCAACACACTTTTGAAACATCCCTCAAACCTACTCAAACCTACACCAGCACGATAAAGAATAATCAACAGTGATTGGACGATGACAAAAGCAATGTCATAAAGAAGCAAGATGATTTTAATAATCTAATCAAAAAAACGTCTTGCTTCCTTTGGAAACAGACAGCCATGATAAACTTCACATACAAAAAAACACCACAGACTTTGTGTCAACAACCTTTTTGTTTGTGGTTCATGAGTCCACATGAATTCCCCGAATCATGAAGACGCTTACAAAATGTGCTCTCGGAACCACCAAATAAGGCCATGAAATCATGACGGCCGGAGATGGAGGGGAGGGGTGGAGGGGGGTCATGATGTCAGCTGCCTCCATGAATCATATCAGAGACCGACTGAATGGCTTTGTATGCTTCTTTGAATGCTGGTTAGCCTATGGGGGATGCACAGTGACCCAGAGGGACCAGCTGGGTCTCTACCCAGGCTATCACAGAGGGTCCCATGGGCTACTCATTCTTTCCCTGCCCTCAGACAGGCTACTACTGGTCCAGGACAGGGTGCCCTCCTAGTGACTAGTGAGTTAAACATCTCACTCCTCCTCCCACAAGGGATTACCTCATAAGGCTGCTGGTTTTGCTGCCGACTCACACACAGCTTCACGCTCGGACACACACACACAAACACACACGCACAGAGAAAACACAAACACACCACACACACACAGAGAGAAGACATGAGCTGACTGCCAAGCCTTTCCAAATTCCTCCACTCTCTCCCCCCAATCACGCAGCCTGCATAAGGAATGTTGTGGCTCTTTTATCATGGGTCAGCGGATGAACAGGGGCCACTTGGGTGACAAGATCATGTCCAAAAAGTGTGCACTGTTTGGCCTGAAACAAAGACTCGGGCATCCAATACAGTAGTACCCTGCTCCAGAGGAGGAGGGAAAAAGAGCGTTGAGAGACTTTGATTACAAGTGAAATACTGTGTGCAGTAAACCATGCTATCAAGAGAATGAATGGCCTTGTGAGACTATGGCTTATGATATATGGCATGAACTCAATCTAATTTCCATATGGCCAAGGGAAACATACATTCATAAGGAAACAAAATCAATCCACACACTGATGAAATCCGGCCTGTCGTTAGTGGAGGCAAGCCGATTAAAACGACTTCTGGCGCTCTGTTGTCAAAACAGCAGATGAGAAGAGGCTTGATGGCCATTGCAAAAAACAAGGTGTGTACTGTACATCAGACATCAGAAACTCCAAATCTTAAAGTCAGTATGCATCACGCCTGTGAGCCCCCTTTGAGAGCTTAACAGGCCGGACAAAGCATTCCAGACAGCTTAGCAAAATCAGGGAAAGAAGAACGGATGAACACACACACACACACACACACACACACTCCCACTCATATCCCACAGGCCAGATAAGTTGGGCTGTGTGACTCCTGTGGGTTTATGCACACTATCCATCCAAGAGCATTACGAGACCTCAGATCATTCTGGAACAGTCGTAACATTCAGCTCAGTGTAATTGCACTTCAACTCAGTTGTTCCCATTGAGAAGCAAGACTCTCTTTATAATCAAGGCAAAAGCATCGCGTGTGAAAATCAGGCCAACCCTGTCTTTCGGTCTACCCAAAACAGCAACAACATAAGTATAGCTCATCTTAATGGCAACATGAATGGAGGGCAGGTCAGGCTGTTATAACTGCGGTCTGATCCTTTGCCAAAGAATGTGAACTTAATAGTTTTGCGTTGCTGGGAAACGTAACTAGATGACATTCCAAATTCCAAACCTATCACATCAAGACAAGGATACAAGGATACAAGGATACAAGGAAGTTTATTGTCACATGCATATAGTTACTGGAAGTAAGAAATGCAGTGAAATTATGTCTGGTGTCAGCCTATTTGTGCATTAATGGGGGGGGGGGGTAAAAAGTGCAGTAGAAGAGGGGTTTAGTAGATTAAGTAGCAAGGGCTGCATAAAAAAGGTGGGGGAGGATTGGGATTGGGTGGGGGGCACCAACAAGGAGCACCCAAGACACTCCCAGTGCTAACTTTCACTTCTGTATAAGGTATACTTTCCATCATCAATCAATACAATACACTACGTGTAGCTCTCGACAGGTCCTTGCATGAACCCGACTCAAGTGCTCTGGAAGGTTCAGCTTCCAGCTGAGCGTGGGTCATTTAAAAGGATGAGCGTCTGGCAGGCAGCGGTGTCTGAGTCTGGCTTCTTTGGGCAAGGTGCCAGCTGCCACTTTGCCACTGGGCTCACTGCTCATTACTGCTGCTGCTGGTGCTGGTGGTGCCCACCCAATCTGAGAACAGCTGAGGATCCTTCCTCACCACACAGCCATGCCAGCCAATGAGATCTACAGAAAAGGCAAAGAGGAAAATAGGACCGTCCAGACTGGGTCAGCTCGGCTCAGCTCTCATGCACAACACAGAGCCTCTCTCACACACACGTATGCACACACACACACACACACACACACACACACACGCACACACACACACAATCCCACAGACACACACACACAGCCTCATGGCTTCAGGCCCAGACAAGAGGAGAACACCAGAGCTCATTGGGAGGATCAGTGGACTGATGAACTGAGGTGATACTGGTCTCCTGGTTAATCCCAACACTTTGGAGGACGCAGAATGAGTGTGCATTTCCTGAAGGCTTTGTTAGTGTAGGGACAGAGGTGCTGGCAACCAGGGAAAGATGGGGTTTGTTAAAAACATCCGCTACAGCATCACAACAAGGACATTTGGATAGCCCTGTGTGTGTGTGTGTGTGTGTGTGTGTGTGTGTGTGTGTGTGTGTGTGTGTGTGTGTGTGTGTGTGTGTGTGTGTGTGTGAGTGAGTGAGTGAGAGAGAGAGAGAGAGAAAAGCAGAGTGAGTGAGTTCAAAACACTTCAGTTTCTTGGTGATGGTGTTCCATTAATGCTTCAGGGAGACTGGGCTCTGATGAATCGCTACGCTACTGGTCTTTTCACTGTATCCCTACTCTTCATATCCTGCAGCTCAGCTATTATAGGTCCTGAAGAATCAGAGGATATGATGAATACTTGAGCCTTCAGGACACTGTGGGGGAGGGAAGCTGCTACAACCCCGATGAGAGTTTGGACTTTCTGGAAATGAATAGCAGGATGTGGGGAGTGCTTAAGTTATTCAGTTCTCTGCCCAGAGCCTTAACAACAAGGACAAGTTGGGAAATTTCCAGAGAGATGAAGAACAGAAAAGCTTTCTCTAGGATTTCTAACAGTATTGTGAGAGCTGTCACATTAAGGTGATAGTGATAGATAAGCACCTTTATAAGTCCTTTACGAAGATACCTTTAGTCTCGCTTGTGACGAACAGGGTTTTTACACATATCTACTAGTAAAACATAACTTCTCTTAATTTGCTGTAGGAAAGTGGCAGGTTTTGTTCAAATGGCAATTAGGTTGATATGGAACTGATGTCTTTGGTTGGAGATATGGATCCAGAGACATTGTAGAGCTAAAACAGGCTTGTTGTTTCTGATACAATTCCATTGTCTGGTAAATAATCCAATAATTTCTACAACTTTTTTAATATAAAGAGGGGTTCTTTCTGTACAAAGCAAAGCTGTGACAGAGTAAAGAAAAGTGAGTTCTTAAATTAAGTTTCACAGGACATAGGGTGTGAAAGTGAGGAACCTTCTCTCCTCTAAAGTCAAGAGCTCAGTAGTTTAATTAAATTATAAAATGATTGATTACGGAAATGCCCCTTTTGGTGGACATTTGAGCTTTCCAACATCTAGCCTACTGAATGCAAGAGAGTGAAGGCTTTGACAGATGTCAGAGCTTTCTTTTGATTTTTCCAGACAAAGACAAACAGACTACAACTGAATTAAAACAGCATTAAGGATATTGTTGATATTGATCTAAATAAACTGGAGACAGTGTGAGTGAGTGAGTGAGTGAGTGAGTGAGAGAGAGAGAGAGAGGGGATTTAGGTATGGGCACAAAGTAGGCCTATTGAAGGAATTTCAGCATGCTATATGGTAACTTATTTTTATGGCAAGTGGGTCGAAACACTTATTTTGCTCTATAAACGAACTGAGGAAACCATTTACATTTGGACATGACTTGTTGGAACATACAGGCATGGTATTACATATGGTCCCTTAGGAAGATAGTGTGTGTTGAGTGCTGTGTAGGACTATGGTTTGCTACAATTGGTCATGTTGTCATGGACCATATCTCAATGATGATATGGTCAGGCTTATGATTTCTTTCAGTATTATAAGCCTTCACTTCCCGAATAGACTATTGTCCTACACATGATGTAAAGGTTCCTTCTCTCCGGAGGCATTTAAGGTCCACGTTGCTACACATTACTCAGTCAAGGACTTACCGTCTTCTGTATTCATCCCTCTCTCGCTTGACTTTGGCCAAAACGTTGTATATAGCCCGCAGTTCTGGGGTGATGGTGTCGATCTGAACCCCAACCCCATCCGGATGCATCCATGAAACTCCAGGGCTGTGGAGAGTTTCGAACCGTTCCCCATGTCTTCTCAAATGCGTGAAATTCCATATCGTACCAGGGAGCCGCGACTGTCTGAGGTGGCCCGCTATGGGAAGGTTCAAGGCAGTGTCAAACGTTTGAGTGGCCTGATCACGACTGAAAAGTGCTTTGTAGCGAGCTTGTTGTAGAGCCTGTTGTAGTTGAGTCTCTAGTAATTTATTCCTGCGTTCTAATTCATGGACTTTGGCAAGAAAACAACGAAATCGGAGGTTGAGCGTTTTCAACACATGGATGTTGGAGCCCAAATCATTACGCAGGGCAGTGGTTACTCCAGGTCCAGCGACCGAGGCAATATTAACAGGGATGGCAGCAGCACCGGGAATGGATGAAGCCTCGGAAAAAAGAAAAGAATTCATCTTACGCTCTGAAAACCTGGACGGTATGAAATCGTCCAGACGTCTGCTCCTTGAGTTCACATTCACAACAACGTAACCACTGGGTTTTCGCCGGTCATCCAAGTAAAAATTAAGGCCACTCTTCCATATTGGTTATCTGATTCTTGATGGGGGGTGGCAATGCTGTTCCCATTTCTATATCCAAAACGTTGTACAAAACAAACGCACCGAGAAGAAATCAAACAAATCCTACGTCATGCTCCCATTGTCATGACGGTATTTCGCTTCTCAGTGGCGACATGGTCATCATAGCCTGTCCCTTGTTGCTAACAGCAGCTTATTTTAAAAACGCATTGACTGCAGTGTGGTTTGCCAATCGTATTGTTAATTGCGTGTTGAGATCCAGTTGAATTCTGTCTTATTCCTCCCGCAAATAGAGTGTTGATGCCGCCGCCGCTGCACGGAGGTCTGGTCTTGACCGCTACACCGCTTTTCAAAACCAAGCCACTGTCTCTAAATGTAGCTGGGATCAGATTTCATCCGGTTAAAAACACGCTCCCCCCTGAACGCCGTTGCCCCGCCCTCTCTCTCACGACCGTACCCTTTGGTTAATCCCAAATCCTGTGTTACTGCGCAGCATCTCGTCATCTGTATGCTTTCCGTGAAATTAACCCCCGTGAAAAGTGCGTGGTGGGGATATCCAACTCATAGACAGGGGGTTGTAGCCACATGGTCCACATTATTACAGACATACGTCGATTTTTCCCCATTTTAGTTCGCTCATTTATAGCTACTTGGCAGAATACTGAATTCCGTGTAGCCCATGTTATATTGGACAATTCTGAAATTAAAAACCCACATTCCACTTTCCAAAGCGCAATTAAGCTTTATTGAAAAATCTTCTAAAATGCTGACATTCAGTAAGAATTTAACACTCTAGCTGCTGCACCCCCAATCGATTGCAAATTCATAATACCACTTTATACATAATACATATTCATAATACAACCAGTTACCATGACTCCACTCTGTGATATTCTGAAACTGCTCTGTGAAGGGTTCCCTGTAAGATATTTGTCTAGTTACGACTGAGTGAAAATGCAAATCAGAATCCAGGGTAGTGAGTAGAGATTCAGAAGGGAAGCCAGCTGAATGGAGAAATGGGAATCACCAGGTTTTGTAAGCAAAAGAAAATGCAGGCCATTTTATAGTTTCATCTTGAGAAGTGAAGTTTAATTGTTGTTGCAAGTTCTCCTCCTGTTACATGTCAGGATTCACTTCAGTTAACAGAGATGGACCACTGTCCTGGGTTAGCTATGCATTTTAAAACTCGCAGCATTTTTTTAATTAATGGAAGAAAAAAAAAAATCTTACACATGCGCATCAACTTGAAAACAAAACAAACGAAAAAAATCAAACAAACACACACACACACACACGCAGCGCGCACACACACACACACAACCAGCATCAGGCCACAGCCCTCCCCACAAAATACAATCAGCTGTAGAACACCACCGCAAAAGCCCAGAAACATAGTGCATAACAGAACAACTGTATTCACAATCCTGTGATACGCCGAGTAGGAAATTAACTCAATAATCAAACAAAACAAAACAAAAAAATACGAGGATAATCATAAGAGGGGCAAGGGGAACGAAAAAGTCACTTTTGAACATTGTAATCAAAACCACCCCTCCCCCAAAAAATACACTTCTGAAGAGTTACTGTCAGATTTTCACCTTCAACATTTTAATCAGAACAGCACTGGTGACTGTATTAAATGTTACAGAAAAAAAATGTAATAACTGCATTTTGTTTTATTTTGATATAATTTTTCCTTTTTTGTTTTGTTTTTTTGTTTTAACTCGTCAGACTACACACAGAAGTTTCCTGGTTGGAGAGTTATAGTTGAAAACGCTAATGTTTACCCATAATGGAGATTAGGAACTGTATAGAGTGTGTGTGTGTGTGTGTGTGTGTGTGTGTGTGTATGTATAGATGTTTATTGGAGGGGGGGGGGGGGGGCAGGGCTCTGATTAAACAGTGTCCCTTGTGGATGGGTGGGGTGGGTTGGGGGGCATGGGAAGGGTGTCTTCGAGGCGGGGGGGCCATGCGGTGGCCAGCCTTCCATCACCCCTTTCTTCAAAGCCACCCCACTTTGGGGCAGGATGGCAGCCAGTCCAGTGTGGGCGCTTGCTCGGCTGAATGCCATCAGGGCACAGAGTTCAACAGATCCTGCAGGAAGCCGTCGGGGTCAGGGATGTCCGAGAGAAGACCTGCAGAGGGACAAACACACAACAACCATGAGGAGGCGGGCCGACCAAACAGTTAACAGGTAGGCTACCTGTCAATCTCCCACGCAGGAAACAGGTAGGCTACCTGTCAATCTCCCAAACAGGAAACAGGTAGGCTACATCAATCTCCCACGCAGTATGCCTTAGACTGCATCAGCATTTCTAGTAGACAACTATCGTAAGTTCAGCAATGCCTTGTTAATTATCTAAAGTTCATAATTTCCCCAGTTGGTCATCAGACCGGGTAAGAATACGTTGTGAAACTGCACTGTACAGGTGCTTCCATACATCCTACACACTTAAATACTAAAGAGTCAATTCGCAATGGCAAGAGATAATATTGAAAGGGTGGCATGAAAAGGCCTTTAATACTGAGGTGAGCGTGACCCGTTTTCCTCTTTTTGAAGATGTGCCTCCACTACTGACCTACGACGTCGAGGAACTCTGAGAACGATTCAGCAGGCATGAGCTCGTCCTGGAAGGCTCTGAGCACCCGTTCCGAGGCCTCGTAGATGGGCATGTCATTGTGCCGCACGTACTCCGCCAATGAGAAGGACCAGCCTCCCTCTGTGTTACTGGTGGGCACTTTCTGTTGGGGGGGGGGGGGGCAGTCAGTTGAGCAACACACACACACAATCAGACAATAATGGAAGCACACAAACGTATACAAGTATCCATATGTGGACATCTAAAGAATTTAATCAGCAAAGTGGACATCTTAATTCCCTGATGTGTAGGGAGAGGGCTGAGTTCATACTCTTTAGCTGGACTTGCACGTACAGCAGAGCCGCGCTCACTCTTACCCTGAACATGTCATAGATGAGATCCACCAGACCCCAGAAGAGAAGAGGCGAGCGGTAAACTGCATATTCTTTCACAGTTTTATCTGTGA
The DNA here is from genome assembly GCF_018492685.1 of Alosa sapidissima. NCBI lineage: Eukaryota > Metazoa > Chordata > Actinopteri > Clupeiformes > Clupeidae > Alosa > Alosa sapidissima. Next base: position 9,171,914 of record NC_055963.1, read on the forward strand.
GCCTAGGGGATCAAAACAAAGACAAGAACAAACCCAAAGTTAGCAAATGAGGAAAAATGAAGGAGAAACTTTTTTTTTTGTTTTTCACCTTCATTGAAGATTTTTCTCATAGCTTCAAATCCTCCGAAACATTCTTGCATATTCTACCGAAATTCCAAAAGTTGAACGGCATCGTGAACAGGGTCACTTTTTCCGACGGATCTCATGGTGCCAAAGGAGCCCTAATGAACTGAGTGCCTGATAACAAACAGCAGCAGCAGCAGTCGCCCTCCCCTCACAGACAGAGCAAACAATCCTAATACAAGCTGACAAGACAAACAAGTCTGCAGGCTTCCCTCATTATGGACTAACCAGGCGCCGGCGCTGTGAAGTTAGAAAGCAAGTACACAAGTGTTTGGGTCAGGCAGACACAAGCAGGCTACTGATTCGTTTAGCCTGTTTGTGGGCCAACCACTGAAGTTCTTCGGAGCTGGGTGGGAGACAACAAGATGCTTTAACAGCAGCTTGTTCACAGATTACGATCAGCACAATTAGCTAGCACAAAGCCCTGAGGGCAACCTGTTCCTCCTGCACATCCTAAAATGGTGACATTTCTCCTCAGGCTAGGATTACTCTTTTGGCTAGAATCTCAAAGTTGGAGATTGCGTCTTGTGTGAGAGATGGTGAAAATAGCTTGTGTTTAAGTTTATTTTTAGGTACAGTCGAAATTGACAGGAAACGAGCGAGCGAGAGAGAGAGAGCGAGACGGGAGCAGGACTGAGAAATGACTGCTTGCCGGACCTGAAGCCGGGTTACTGTGGCCGTCTAAACCCAAATAAATGTGGTGTGGAGGTTGACCCCTGCGGTACAGCTCCCCCTCCAGACACTCACTTGTTGGCTCCGGTAGGCGAGACCTTGCGGGCGTGCGCGACGAGGAGCAGGCGGCGCAGGAAGTCGAGGCGCGTGGACCTCCAGCGCTCGGGTGGCATGATGTGCATGGACAGCACCGTGTAGTAGTGCGGGCCGTCCACCTCGTACGAGCTCTCCACCCACTTCTCGCACGGCTGCTCCAGGAAGCTCTGCAGGTTCTTCTCCTCACGAGACGTGGCTCTGGTGCTGTGGGGCATGCAGACAGAGACCGAGAGAGAGAGAGAGAGAGAGAGAGAGAGAGAGACAGAGACAGAGACAGACAGAGACAGAGAGACAGAGAGAGACAGAGAGAGAGAGAGAGAGAGAGAGAGAGAGAGAGAGAGAGAGAGAGAGAGAGAGAGAGAGAGAGAGAGAGAGAGAGAGAGAAACCACAGACAGACAGACATAGACAATATGGTCACATGAGCCAGTAGAGAAGTTTCCAGCACATTTTTGGGCATGTGATGTTTTGCCCTCCTCCTTAAAGCCAAACCACTAAAACAGCAAGGCAGCTATCCTCAGAGAACCCCACTCTTCATATTTAAAATGCATGAGTATTGACAACCCCTGGAGAGAAATGAGAATATGAGCCACTGCCTTTAGTGTCCCAGCGCTGAGCCTGTGCCAAGCGCTAGCCCTCCTTCCCCAGTCAGCCTGGGCTTCTCAATGCTGCGTCTGCGTGTTTAGAGATGCTATGCTAGCCCTCCTTCCCCAGTTATCCTGGGCTTCTCAATGCTGCGTCTGCGTGTTTAGAGATGCTATGCTAGCCCTCCGTCCCCAGTTAGCCTGGGCACTCCGCAGCACCCTGGTCTCTACTCAGAGGTCTTTAATGTCAGTGGTCTGTAATATTAGATCTTTTGTTGTAGGGTGTTGTGCCCTTCTCAAAGAGCAAGTGATTAAGACAGTGATGGTTTGTAAAAGGTTTGTGTGTGTGTGTGTGTGTGTGTGTGTGTGTGGACAGGTCCAGTGTTGTCCACGTACGTGTTGAGGACATAGAGGACTGTGTGGATGATGTAGGGGATGAGGTGGATGTTGCTCTCGCGGCCCCCGCCCCCTGTGTCCACGCTGAAGGACTGCTCCATGGCGAAGCGCAGGAACAGCAGCTTGGTGTCGTGGATGTTGAGCTGGTAGGTGGGCTCCCGCTGCCCTGTGCACTCCTGCAGATATGTGTTGTGCCTACAGAGGGACGGAGGGGGGAAAGCCACAGGACATTATTGAAACACATACACTCTCTCACACACACACACACACACTGTGTTTGTTTCTTTAAAAAACAGAACAAACATCAAAACAATGATAACGGCTACTCATAAATACCTAACAGTTAATAACTGCTCCATAGAAATAGGTATTGCCATGTTTACACGGACCTCAACTGTGACTTGGCAGCAAAACACATGATTAATAATCAACCACTAAATACTCAAACAGTAAGAGCGCAAAGTGTTCACCTTGCCAAGCAGGTGGCAAAGGCTGATTCGGGTACGTGTGGCCCCCAAACAGGGAGAAGCCCATTGCACTTGGTGTTGGCATTCTGTAGGGCGGCGCTCTCCCACTCCTCTCGCCCACGAGCCAGCCTAGAGAGAGAGAGAGAGAGAGAGAGAGAGAGAGAGAGAGAGAGAGAGAGAGAGAGAGAGAGAGAGAGAGAGAGAGAGAGAGAGAGAGATGGAGGTGAAGAGGAATGAAAGAATGAAAATAATCAACATGGAAAGAAGAAATAGAGAGAAATATAAAAGCAGACATTGAGGACACGACTCGTCTTGCGACATCTGTAAAAGTGCAGTCATGTAGTGTGTGTGTGCGTGCGTGTGCGTGCGTGTGCGTGCGTGTGCGTGCGTGTGCGTGCGTGTGCGTGCGTGTGCGTGTGCGTACCTGACAGCAGCGAGGTGACAGTCGTAGTGGACTATGTTAAAGTGCGACACAGTGCTGTAGCCCTGCTGCTTGCGGGGCTTGTTTTCAAACTCCTCCAAGGCCACCCGCTTGGTGAACGTATAAATCCCCAACACCTTGGTGGGCTGCGGAGCAGACACGCATGTGGTCAGTTAAAGCCAAAGTCCATTCACAACTCTCTTCAACCACCATAAAAACAACCAGGCCAGGTGCAGCCATTCACATGCACCAACGTCACAAGGCGTGAGGTAGATAAACAGCCCAGGTAGACAAACAGCCACTCAAGTGTACAACAGCATTTTGTAATCACAAATGTGGAATCGTGGGACTTTAACTCTTGTTACAAACGCACACGCCTGTAGAAAAACCCACTTTCCACACCCTAGATCTTGACCCCTTCTGACCCGAGTGTCGTGCTGCGTACCTGGAACTTGTAGCCCTCTCTGCAGATGCAGCAGGTCAGCCCCGGCTCCTCGATCAGCTCCTCCATCTGCTTCAGCAGCGACGTCTTGGTCACCACCTGGCCCTTCTCATTGGTCTGAGGAAACAACAACGCAACACAAGGGTTAGCGTCTGCTGTGGTTTCTGATACCTCAAAATCAAGCTCTGATCACATTACGACATTAAGAGCTATTAAGAGCTATTATGTATAAAATATTCTTAATCTACAGTGCATTAAGATGTGCTGTAACGATCTGTGATGAGTGTGGTTTTATTTTTGTATTTGACAGCCGACTAAAAGCTTCAGATAAATAGTTATAAATGTCTGCAAGGTATTATGTTCCCTTCTGTTAATGAGGTTTCTAGAAACACAAATCCAGAAACACAATTCCAGATTTCCAATGTCAGTCTTTATGTAGCAACATGCTTTGTGTTTTTAAGGAGAAACTGCTGTGTGTCGATGGTGATGGCGTCCCTGCGGCACGTACCGTCATTCCCAGAGTGCCGAGCGCCTTCTGTCTCATGGCCATGGCCATGCGCTTCTTCTCCGCCCGCGTCTCCCGCCGCGCCGCGTCGATCTTCAGGTTGACGTCCGCGTGCTCACGGAGCGCTTCCAGAAGGTTCTCCGCCAGCGTGCCGATGCCCTCGTCACTGGACACCTGCTCCAGCTTGTGGAGGTTGCTGATGGAGTCGGTCCCTATCAGCATCTGTGGGGACAGATCATAGAGGGGCTGGGAGTCAGACCCCTTACCTAAGGGAACACCAGCATGGGTGCGTATGATAAAATGAATCCTTCCCAAGCCATGAATGCTAATAAGGCTGGTGCTTATTCCCGGTGTCCGTGGAAACAAGTAGGCGAGGGTCACAGACTACCTCTAGAGATGGGACACCAGTCAATTGCAGATTAACCCCCCAATTGAAGCATGTACTCATTGTGTCATAGAACTGGGTGGACCTACAGTAGTCAATGCAGATACATTAGAGTGCCTTGTCCAATGACAGAACGTGCAACCTCAAGTGATCGCGCTGGGATTAGAACCAACAATCTTTCAACTGGCAGCCCAGTGTTTCCCACAGAATTGGATTCAATTTCAAGACAAGACTTGGACAACGGGGAGGGGGGGGGTATTAAGATAGTCTTGGTAGTGTATAGGTCTAATTGAGTGCCTGTCACTTTAAGACGTTTGAGGGAACCCTTGCAATTGTAACACAGTTGAAAGGCTGCTGATGTGTGGATGCAATTCATAACGTTTTCTACATAGTTAAACACTTTTCCATTTACATCGGGATTTTGCAAACATTCAGTGTCAGAGTCAATAAAATGAGCCCTTCAATGAAATTGACAAGCAGCTGTAAGTAGGCTAAGCATGCTAAATTCGACATCCAAACATCTTAGTCTCTTCAATGTAGCCTACTATGTTGTAATAAGACCTTAGCAGAGTTCACTTCAATGCAGCAGTTTTGAACAAATTTGCGCGGCATGGTCACGATGCTAAACGGATTTAATAGCAATTTAGCCAGACGCCTTCTATGCAATGCTTCTATGTGGCAACAACAATCCTTCAACAATCGTGAATATTTTGTTAAATGCACATGCAGAGGAGGGGCAGCGGGCTACGAGAGAGAGCGGGGCGGGGCAAGGAAAGGCTGCGTGCGTAAAAAGCGCAGCTCAATGGCAATGCAAGGATTTGACCTTATATTTAATTTAAATTAAATTAAAAATAGAATATTAATCGTGGCGCCCTGCCACAGATTAGTCAATGTATGGGGAACACTGCAGCCACTTACTACCCGTTAGGTAACTGAGCCTTAAAGGTGCCATGTGTAATATCTGCCAAAAAATCAATTCATACTCCACATTCCATAAAAGATGGGGGCAGTATACTTCCAGAACGTGAGTTGGTCTACCCTAGAATAACAACCGAGAAACGTGTATTGCAGTTTGGCTGGCGGTTATGTTGCCCGCATACCGCTTCCCATGGCCGAAACTGGTATTATGACACCTGTCGGGCTGTGGCTAGTAATTTAGCATGCTAATTCTGGTTGATATCTCTGCAGCACTATACCTTGGCATTTTTTTAATGACATCATCGCCCTTTTTTCTTCTAATTCGTTTGATGCGTGTAGCTCATTTTTTGGATATTTTTACCTCAATTCTTACACATGGCACCTTTAATGGTTAGGCTAAACTGAATAGAGGAGTCTTATCAACTGCATAACTAAATGAAGTGCTTACGCAAGGTAGCAAGTTGTTCTAGAAGGGCGTTACCTGTGTAGGGGGGTGCTGTGTGGCCAGGCCACGAAGTAGCCGGAGGATGAAGGGCAAGGCGGGTCTGGACAAGAACTTCTTCCACACATCTGCATCCAAACTAGTAAACAAACACATAGGATGGGTTAACCATAAGAGATCGAAGACTAAAAGACCAGATTACTTGGAAGCGGTTTTCTGGGATCAGTGGTCAGTGAGCTAGTGGCCTACTTTTTGGCGCTGGGGATATGTTTCTTCATGTAGTCTAGGGCACTCTGTGTGATGCCCTTCTGCAGGATCAGGTCCTTGAGCTGGTGGCCGTTGCTGTTGTTCTTGATGCCGGCGGCAATCTTGCAGAAGCAGTCCAGAAAGACCTTATCATCTGCACTGTGTTCCTCATCGTACCTGTGGGACAAAAGCCTGAGGTCAAAACTCACAGGACTGCAAAGCATTACTCTGGTCATCCTCCATTACTCCTGTTCTGTCTACTTCCTCATACCATAAACCAATTAGAGGTGCTTTAATTTTATTTCTTTAATTACATTTTTTTATTTATTATTTTACCTTGTGTCTTTTGTGTTATCTTTTTATTATTATTATTATTATTATTATTATTATGTTCTTTATTTTTTAAACTATTCTTTGAGTATTGCCCTTTTATGCTTTTATTTGCTACTGTTTGCTTTTGTTTATGTAAAGCACATTGAATGATCTCTGTGTATGAAATGCGCTATATCAATAAACTTGACTTGACTGTTAACACTTTATTACCTTTATACGATCACAACATTTTTCTTAAGCGTGCAATTAACCATAATCTACTGCAGTCATGACTACTCTGTTAAAACGTAACTTTTATAGTTTCATTACATGTTTTTATTAAGCCTACCACTGACACCTGTGAGGAGGCTGTTAATGATTGAGAACGGTGGAGGCCTGTTACCAATGGGCCTTCTTTTCTTTTCTCTGATTGTCTAACACTCTGTAAAGCGCCATGAGACGTGTGTTTTGGCGCTCTATAAGTGAAATTAAATTGAACTTGAGATGAGCGTACTTGTCAAAACTGCAGCAGGGCTTAAAGCGTTCAACCAGGATGTGCATTTTCTCCAGCTCTCCGAAGGACAGGTAGGGGATGATGCGCAGCAGGCCCTGCAGGACGCTGGGGTTGGAGCGCACGAACGGCGTGTTGATCTGCTCCAGCAGCATCACCAGCTGGTCCTTATCGCCCGTCAGCAGCAAGTTACCCTGAAACAGGAGAAAGGATTCATCCACGAGAACCCATTTTCTATATTTACCCAGATAGCAGAATCAGATTGGCAGATAGCGGACCGCTGGTGGTGTGCCGCCGATGTTGTGCCACTTGTGGTCCGCCGTTGGACCACCATCTGTTTAAATTTAACTCGTCATGAATATTAAGAAAAGTTAATAAAATTATATATGGAGTACAACTGAACAAACGAAAAAGATTTTAGACCAATAGTGGCAAAATATTGGGCAATTTGTCTGCAACCCGCCAGAGAACCGGTGAGCAAAATGCCAGCGGACCGGCAGATCTGCCCCCAGTGGGCCAACAGTGGTCCGCCAGCCTCTTGCTATCTGGGTATATACACACACACACACACAAGATGACTTCCTATACTTTTCCTCCAATTGTTGTCTACACAGTCTTAAGTGAGCATGAATACATCAAACTTAAAGCCTTCTGGTTAGTTTGGGAATGGATGTCACAGGCCTTCGGTTCAGACAGGAGCACTGGGGCCCTCACCTTGTCTTCAGACACCGTCTCCGCGTTGGCCTCGTCCAGGATGATCTCCATGATGCTAAGGACCTGCTCGGCTATCGAGGCTCCACCACTGTCCTTACTCTCCTGTTCCGCCACCAGGGCCTGGTCAAACACACAACAGTTAAACTTACCTCATAAAAGAGACCTGACCAATGTTTTATAAGGTTATGCAATGGGAAAAGCAATGAACAGACACTGCAAGCCATACCTAAATCACAAACATCAACGTAATGTGTGCATTTGATCTGATTTTCCTAACTACAGGATATTGCGCAATGTAACAGACGAGCACAGTGGAAGTGATGGGTGAATCTAATGTGCGTACCAGGTTCAGAGTGCCCAGCATGACGTTCAGCGTGTTCATCTCCGGCCTGACCAGCTGTTGTCTGTTGATCTTCACCTTCACACAGTAGCTGAACAACTTCAGCAGCACCTGGGATTGAGAGGGTAGCAGTGTTCATAACAACATCCCTTCTGGAAATTGCAATTTAATTAAATTTAAATGTAATGTTCTTAACTGCCATACTGCACTCACAGTGAGCAAGTGTCTGCCCTGCTTGAAGTCCTTAATTCCAGACAGGCGATTGAGCATACACTCCAGACCTCCACACTGGGCCATCACGCCAGCCATCTTGTACACCTCCTCCTCATCCTCCTCTTCATCTACAGGAACACACACACTTTCACTCAGATATTCAACCCTTTACCATAGTACCATAGAGTAAAACCAGGTGACAGGGAGGACCATTTTCCCCAATTAGAAATAAAGTGATCGCACCAAAATAAAGAAAATATCATTTTTCATCATATCTTCATATGACTTTTTTGGGGGGTAAAAAAGGACTAATAGTGTGTAAAATGGCAGTGGTTTGAAAATCCTACCAGTGGTGGAGTCTAGCGACTCGATGAACTCCTCTGTCGCATCTCCCAGGAGACCCCTCATCCTGTAAATGATCCTCATTGGCTCTCCCTGGAACATGAACACACCAGTCTCATTCACTGTTTCTCATCACCACAAACATACCAGTTCATCTGTGTAAGCGTGGCTAACTAGATCTCGGCACACACAACCATCTGACCCTACCTCATGGGTGGGGCACACACAACCGTCTGACCCTACCTCATGGGTGGGGCACACACAACCGTCTGAGCCTACCTCATTGGTGGGGCACCACACTTTCTTGTAGACCTCAGCTACAGACAGATCCAAGCTGATTATCTTGTTGTTCACAAGGAGCTGAAAGACAGGAGTACACATGCTTATTTAAAAAGTGAATAATTTACATTTCAAAATACTAATCTTATTGATTGACATTAGCATTATGATGTAATTTAATGTCACTGCTTGAGACACATTTTGAGACAATACGAGATGGACTAGCAACAAGCAAAATATTCATAAATTAAGTAATATTATATTGATTATGAATTAACTATTTTTTACTTTTCTTTTATATAAACCTCTTCATAAAACCCTAATGTAAGACCACATCACTAAAGCTCTTGAGAACATGAGAGGGCAAACATTGGGAGAGGGCAGACATTGGGAGAGGGCAGACATTGGGAGAGGTCAGGAGGTTGAGCTGAGTCGTACCTCCATGCCGCTGTCGTCCTCCAGCAGGGCCACCAGGTCGCAGTCCTGGCAGATCTTGTTCTTGATGTCCCTCATGAGAGGCCCGATGCCCGGCTCGTTGCTGCTGTAGGGGTTGCCCGGCATGCGGCCCTGCAGGAAGTCCTCCTGCTGAGGGTCCTTCTCCAGCGTCACAAAGAACTCAGTCACCTCGTTCTCCTCCTGGACAGAAGACGTGCAGAAGAGAGAGGAGGTCAATTAAGGGTCAATCAACGCAACCACTCTCCACATATCCACTTCATGCCATAAACTGAGTGATTATCAAGTCAGACTCCCATAGACCAGAACCAGGAAAGCAACACTGACACACATCAGAGCTTGAAATGTCAAGTATTTGTGATAACAAAAACATTAACAATATGCCAGACTAGTCCAGACCAGGTCAATTGTCAATTTAAAGTAAAGTTAATTTAAATTGTCAATTAAAAATTCCAACATATGTCTTGTTTTGCTTATACTACCGTATAATGTGGTCTTTTGTTGAAGCCTACAGCACCTTGCACATTGACATGCAGGGTGACTCACCGGATAGATGATGCTGCATAGTCTTTCAAAGATAAACACCGGTGTGCGGTAGTCATCCAGGTTGTAGCGCTTGGCAGTCTCGATGCACACCGCCATGAAAGCCTTCGTCTCTGACTCTGTCCCTGTGGAGGTGAACAAGGAAACAAGCATTACCCGGCTGGGCAATAACTCATCTTTGGAATATTCCAAGAAGAAAACAACTCTTGCCAAACAGCATCCGTGCTGACAAATTACTGTCAACCTCAAGGTGTTTGCTCCAGTCTGGTAAATAAAATCGGTGGCCTCTCGATCCGCAATGTTCTCGAACAACTCTAATATATACTTGTTATGACAGAGCCTGACAGACACCAGCAGACTTTCTAATAGTTGGACAGCCTGGTAAATAACCGCCAGGCAGCTCATCTTGTGCTCGTCACTCTGAAGCAGATACAAGCCGAATAAAGCAAGTCCTTCACTTGTCTGGCTGCTCTTTGTCGTTTGTGTACTCTGCTTACTGTACAGACCTCCGGTGCTCTTCTCAGTAGCCACAAACACCATTGCACACACAACCAAGTTATCACAAACACTACAGGGTAAATTGTACCTAGGGTTTAACTAGCTAGCATTTAAAGGTTGTATCAGCGATAGCGGGGATACGTCACTTCTGTTGATGTTCAAACAAAACAGAGAGCTAGCTCGCTACTCCCTCCCCCACCCTCCCGTGCAATTAAAACTCCCCTAAACGCGCATCTCGTCGGTTCTTGGTTGAAACACTTTATTTTGCCTTTGAGTGGGTTGCCAACCCTTGTTGGTAGCAATTGTTTTTTTTTGTACAGATCTCAGAGCTTAGGCTGCCTACAGAGACGTGTTTTTTTGACGGCCTGCTTATGGGGCAGACAGCTAGCGGATTTGTTCCCGGTGTGCCTCCTTATGCTATGCCCTTATATTGTGTATATTGTCCGATTCCTGTTCTGCAACACCGGTACATTTCCCCTTGTGAGTCCAATAAAGTTTCATCTTCCATTGCATGGTTTCTCCAGCAGACAGTTCAAAACTCAAGTCTCGTCCTGCTGACCTGTGGTCATGTCCTCCAGCATCTCCAACAGCATGTCCTGCGTCTCGTCGATGAGCTTGGTGCGCTGCACCACCAGCTTCCTCAGGCACAGGTAGCCGTTCAGCACCGTGCCAACCAGGCGGCTCTTGAAGTGCCGCTTGATCGACTCCACCTCCACGAAGGAGGACAGCAGCCCTGGACAACGCAACACGCAACGCAACACACACACACACACACACACACACACACACAGACACACGTCAGAGCCAGCCCATTAACCTAAACTCCTAAACTTTTTCTTCACAACTAAGCATTGACAGATGAAAACAATTATTATTCCCGTTGTTCCGGTGAGTTACAACAGCAGGCATACTTATCATCTAGCAGAACAGCACCACATACTGTATGAACTGAACATTAATCCATAGACCTTACAAACCGTTCAAGCACTAAGGAGATGATGAGAATCCCGCTAGCTTACCGGTCAGACTCTTGAGTGCATAGCCCTGCTGCAGGTCTGTGCTCAGGGTGGCCTCCTCCAGTGCCAGCAGGTGGGCGATTTCCTATAGCAAACAAAAACAGTTCTAGCATTTCTCTAGCGTAGGAGCGTTCACAGCCACCGAGGGGGTATTGCAGAGAGCAAGAGCGCTTTCAGCTCCGATCATTAATGTGTCTGTGCTTGAGTACCTTGGTGATGAGATTGCCGATGTAGGGCAGAACTCCTCGAGCGGCCAGGTAGACTTTCCAGTGCGCTGGCTTGATGAGCTTCTGGTAGAGGGCCAGGTACTCCGCTGCGCACTCCCCTGCTATGCTCAGCTCGTCTAGATAGCTGTGGAGGACACAAAGCACATGATGAAGGTTAAATCAGCCAAAGTCTAGACCCATAGACTAGAGCAGTGGTTCCCAACCTGGAGTCCGCAGACCCCACTAGGGGTCACCAGAGATTGCAGGGGGTCCGCACAATGCTGCCTGGCCTGAGGTTGTAAGGTTACCAAAATTATATTTGCGCACATTAAATGTATAAAATCCCAATAACACACCCAATTGGATAATCAAAATTCTGTATAATCCAAATTAAAACATATTTTTGTTCCACATTTAAATTCATGTAGCTATTCATCACCTCTGAACTTATAAGTTTGTAATTAATCACTTTATTCTTTTTGTGCGTGTATGCGGGTAGGAGTTTGGGTAGGGGGCCCTGGGGACACAGGCAAGGGGGCCTTCAATGAACATACAATACATGCTTGCGGTCAATAACTCCAAACACCAATGATGACCTGGAGCTGTCTGACGCACACACACACACACACACACGCTACAACTCTGGTCTTTTACACAATGCCTGCTGAGGCCATAGGCAATTTACCAAATGCATTATCGATCCTCATGACCATGATCATTTAGAGTGACCGTTACCTTGTGAGGAGGTCCAGCACCTGCTGCTTGCGGCTGGGGATGGTGGTGAGGGCCTCGACGATGGTGCAGGCCGCTTGCCTCGCCGCCTGAGTGGCTGGGGTGAAGAGCACCTGGAGGGGGAAAAATGGACACACGACAGATGACCCAATGTCAGCACTCCAGGCTTTGCTGGTACAATGGCTTGTAATGACTGTATCTAAATATGATGCTAACATAAGGGTGCAGCTTATACTCAGTGCATTAACTGGGCCTCAGAGCCATTTGTTTCCTTATGTCCCAGCACACGAGGTAACAGGAGGGTGTTTACTGTACCTGTCGCAGCCAGTTGTTGTGGCCCAGTTTGAGCAGGCGTGGGAACAGGTTCTCGGACCGCGAGCGGACAAACTGCTTCCACTTCCACACGTACTTCTCCATCAGGTACTGTCTCCGCACATCCGTCTTGTTCGCAGGCTTCGAGACAGTCTCCTGACCTGCAACGGGAGCCACAAACAACAGCATTGATATTACCTCAAAGATTTAAACAGCTCAACATTACAATTTCATAATTTTCATTTCGAGGGATTTCAATCTGTCTTTTTGGATATTTGCAGTCACGCAATAGTTAGTGGTAACAAAGCTTTGAACTTTGTATATTTGACACGCTGTATTACGGTGGCGTCAATGTAAAGTCAGTGAAAAACGAATGTGGTCTTTCATCTTACATCTGGCTGGAAGGCACTTTTTCCAGGCCTCATACGAGGCTTTGGGATCCTTTTTGAGCCACAGCTGGGCCTGTGCGTGGATCTCGTTGCTGTATGGCTTTACGGTCGTCAGGGACTCCACTGCAGAATCCTGGAACACAGCGCAACACACTGGCTTAGTGAACAGATTTACACTAGCTAGCAAGTCAAAAAAATAAACTTATTTCCTCATGGTAATCTACTTTTTCAAGTTAACTGCCTTGTCTATACGGTCTATAGTTTCTTGCACTGTATCGAACTTTTAAATTACTTTGGATAAACAGCTGGAAACCTCAACATAGAAGCTTTTGGCTGAACGTCATAACTGGCAGAGCGGTTCATTAATGGAGAGTTTGGCAAACACTCAGACAGCTACTGTGGAGAGGGCTGAGCTCACCTTGTTCTTTTTGCTGGTAGGGGCAGGGGGCTTGATCAGTTTCTGGAGGATTCTGAGGCACATCAGAGTGATGTTTTCCACCACCACGGGGGTCTTAATGTTCACCGCCATCAGGAACAGACTGAGAGCTGAACGCAAACAAACACAGAGTGGACAAAGATGAGATCAAATGCTCAGTGCACAAAAGTTAAATAAATAAATAAATAAATAAATAAATAAATAAAGTGTTGAAAACATACTATTGAAAAAGTGCATAGTCTAAAAACAGACAGGAAACGCAAACGGAACCCACCACATCGCAGACGCAACTCCCAGCATCCTCCTTCCTTGGCAATGGAGTCGGTGAGGAGCTGCATCTCATACTGCAGACTGCTCACCTGCAGAGCCATAACAAACACACACACACACACACACAAAATCGTTTAGCATTTTGGGGTGAGATTTGGTCATTATTACCAAAGAACACGGTCACTGTGCCACATCATCACTTACACTTACCAGGTCCGGGTTGGCCCAGTGGCCCTTGAGCGCTGCGGACACTTTGGCGAGGATGAGGTCGTTCATCTGCTGGGTGGCCTCAGGGTGATCTCTGCAGAGCACAGCAGAGCAGAGCAAAGGGAATGGGGCTACTAGATCAGAAACGTTGCACCCAATAATACTGATGAAACACGCTAAACAGCACTGCTGGTATACACAGGACAATACCGATGGACAGTGTCTTTACAATATTATCTCCCTTTCGAGGGCTCTTGTCCACTTCCAATGATCATGCATTTCACATTCATAATCCAAGGGGTCAATAATTTTTCGTTCTCTTCAAATCACTTGATATATTACCAGATGCAGTACATAAGACAGTACATAATACATAGTACTGAAGATGTGCTACATAAGATATGTAAGACGTACTAGATATTAAGTATATGCAAAGTCCTTTTAGGCCCTAAGTTCCTCCACTCGGCAGCCATATTGCAATGCTTTTTGGGCACTTATCGGGCATCCTATTCGGCAGAAATGCGCTTGCGCAAGGCTTCACGACACCAATCTTGCTCCAGCTGCGAGTTCACAACACATGATTGGCACGATGTCTTCACAACACACCATATGATTGGCTCAATGTATTCACATCACATCACATGATTGGCTGAATGTATTCACATGTCGACGTTTTGACGAGGAAGGGGTGGGATATGTGTAGACAGCGGCCATATTGGCGTTACAAACTAACCCCATGCATTTCTATGGAGGATGTTTTGAGTGTTGTGTCTCTGGTGTATGCAACAGGTGGTTGGTCTGTTACCTGGTGAGGAGACACATGAGCTGGCGCACCTCCTCGCGCATGCCACCGGTGCCGCGGCGCAGGTTGTACTCGAAGAGCTCGCGGATGAGGCCCTGCAGGACCAGGATCTGCCGGATGGCGGGGTTGGTGGCCAGGGCGCGCAGCAGCGTGATGCAGTGGCCCGTGACGGCCGATGCGCAGCCGTAGCACTTGGTGGACGAGGTGTGGCCGCAGCCCAGCACGGAGAGCGCGCGGTACTGGCTGGCCGTGAAGGTGGGCTGGTGGGCGCCAGAGCTGGAGCGCGAGGAACGCGTGGCCGCCTCACGCTGCTGCAGGTCATATTCCAGCAGCTCCTTACGCGACGCCAGCACTTTCTGCAGGAGAGAGAGAGAGAGAGAGAGAGAGAGAGAGAGAGAGAGAGAGAGAGAGAGAGAGAAAGAGAGAAAGAGAGAAAGAGAGAGAGAGAGCATGAGATGAACAGAAACACAGACAGGCAGTGTTCAGTGCACTGCATAGCAACGTAATTGTTTTTTTCCCCCCCAAGAAATATTCCTCCATGTAAAAGGCATTAATGTAGGGGCCTGTGGGCATTACAGGTACTGAACATAAATCATAATGAAAGTCTACTAATGGGCTAGGCTAATAACTTTGGGAAAGAGCTCAAAGCGTATCCAAAGAGGCACTAGTTTTTTCCATAATCCTGTTCTTTTTCTTTTTTTGAAGTATATTTTTGTGCTTCATGCCTTTATTCAGAATGAACAGTGAAAAGAACAGTGAAATGAGTGAGGAAATAAGATAGGGTGGGACTGGCCCCCCATCTTTGTATCTTTTTTTATAGTTACTGTGAATATATAACATTATAATATAATATGTAAATTCTGGTGTGGCATGTATAGTGTACCGTATTTTACGGACTATAAGTCGCACCGGAGAAAAAGTCGCACCAGTCATAAAATGTGGAAAATGAGGAAAAATGAGGAAACATATACATATATATATATATATATATATATATATATATATATATATATATATATATATATATAGCACCCGAGTCGCAGGAGCAGCCAAACTATAAAAAAACAAGTGCGACTTATAGTCCGGAAAATATGATAGTATAATCCTACCTGGATGATTTTGGAGAGCTCATCAAAAGAGGTCTTGCAGTCTCCGCTGTACTCCTGTGCCAGCTGCTGGATGTAGCGGTTCACACTGGCCGTGGAGGTGCCCAGGCCTGCACCGGCGCCCGTGTCATCCTGTGGACACACATACACACACCACTGACACGCTCCAGTAAGCTCACGCAGTCACTATTCAACACAAGGGCAAACCAACACATTACATTTGACATTCATTAATCAATTAAAAAAAAGGTTATAATAATAAAGCCTCCATCTTAACAAAAGGGGTCACAGGTAATGTCAAATCCAAACAGAATTATGAGAGAAAACGTCTGTGAGAAGAAAAACCAAAACAAGTTATGCTTTGACTCCTGATTGGGACAGATGGTCTTAGGGACCCACCTGTGTCTTCTCTGGGGCGGCCTCATTCACCTTGGACAGCAGGCTCTCCAGTTGGGGCCGGTGGCCCATGAGCTGGTGGTACACTCGGTCTGCCTTATCCAGCAGTGTGTTGATGTTGGTCACCGCCTGGCAAGGTCACACACACACACACACACACACACACACACAGACACACACACCAAGGACGTTAGGGAGATAAGGTTACCCACCCAGCTGAGACAGCGCATTATTTAATCAGACTGGAATCCAGCTGCAGTGATAGTCCTTCACCTTAGGGGCCGTTTATACGAGAACGATTGCGAAGGAAGACGACAAAATATTTCATCATAAGGGGCTTTCGTTTACACGGCGACCCCGCCATCGGGGCTTGAAGACGCACAAATCTGAAGACTCCTTCCAGAGTGTAGAGTTTTGAAGACGACCCGGGTTGCGTCTCCGTCTAAACGGCTAAACCAAAGATCCTTGATTACCTCTCTGGCTAAACTGTCAAATTAGAATGTCTGCGCGTGACGTACCGGGGTTCTATCACACCACCACCCAGCGGTCTGGAATGCATATCCAATCGAATATCACATACTCTTGCGTCTTCATATAAACAAAGATTTCCCCCTGAGAATGCTCGTCTAAACGCGAATAAAAAAACACAAAGACGAGACGCCACTTCTGCGTCTTCTCTTTTCATAGTCACCGTATAAACGTAGCCTTAGTGTTGAGCAACATTACCAAATGAGCAGATGCTCTGGTCCATGTTAATCTGCAGTGTGCATGGGCTTATAGTGTGTAGGCCACTGTCTGGGAGTGTGTATGGAAGTGTGTGCAGTGTTGAACAAAAGGACACAGATGCTCAGCCAGGTGTCTGTGTGTTTGTGTAGGTGTGTGTGTGTGTGTGTGTGTGTGTGTGTGTGTGTGTGTGTGTGTGTGTGTGTCTGTAGGGGGAGTGCTGGTTGTATCCTGTAGATGGGTGGTGTGTGTGTGTGTGTGTGTGTGTGTGTGTGTGTGTGTGTGTGTTTTCTTTTCACCTTCTTCCTGTCCTCTTCGTTCTCAATGGGATCCACAGCGCAGCAGGGCTTGGCGTACAGCATGAAATCAAAGCGGGCGTACTTGCAGAAGCCACAGGCGTTACACAGGAAGGGGTCCTTCTCATCGTAGTTTATGGATCTGGCAGAGAGGAGAGAGGCACAGTCAACATCGAGCCAGACATCTCCAAGTCACGTCATGGCTCATGGGGGAATTCGAGACCGAGACGTGTCGCTACGCAACACAACGCTGAGCGTTGGACCCACCTGCACTTGTGGCACTGGTACACGTTCTCTCCGCAGTTGCCACACACTCCTGGGTTGGCGGGCACAGACGCGCTGCACCGCGGGCACTGCAGCGTCTCCGTGGAGGCCTGGTAGTTCTCGTAGAAGTCGGAGAACTCGATCATCAGGTTGGACGCCACGATGGGCAGGGGCAGGTCGATTTTCACCTCCGTCTGGCCGGGGGTCAGCTGCACCTTCTTGGCCTTGTGCCAGCGGGCCGGCCTGAGGGAGAACCAAACAGAGGTCACCAGCATGTTGGGTTTGGACATTGGGTACATTAAATCAGGGGTCTTCAACCTTTTTTTAACCCAAGGACCCCTTGGCTGAGAGAGACACTGAGCACAGACTCATATGCAGCCTATACAATATTTTATAAACGAATACAAATCATCTTTTCTACGTTCTGTTTATGTCGCGGACCCCCCGGTTGAATATCACTGCATTAAATCATTGCACATGATTTCCTAACAAATGTACTCAAAACACATGACTTCTTTACGCTACACCTGATGCTACCAAATATACTACATTCACAAGTTTCAGAACGTCTATAAAAATTTAAGCAAGTTATTATTTATATTTAGTTTTTTTTATTTATATTTAGTTTATTTGATAGGGACAGATACAATGTACATAGGCAAACTGAAAATGGTTATCTGATGCACTATAGTGTTTATAGATAATGTTAATATAAGAAGGGCATTTTGTATGCAGTAAAAAGAGAAAGAGAAAGTAAGTGAGTAAGAAAGGGTCATAAAAATAAATAATTGATTTATTTGTAAGAAGGGAGACAAAAATCATCAACACAGATAAAGAAGGCTAAGAAATTAAAGGCTAGGTAAAATAATGAAGGCTGTGAAGGCAGTGAAACACCGTTTTGCCACAACTAAATGAACATTTGCACTCAAAAGCCAAGAGGCGCTGATAAATCCCTTTGAAGTGTTTTGAGCTGCTGCCACTCACTTGTTTTTCAGCTCCACGATGGCCTGCACTGTTCTATTGTTGTAGTACAGGTTAATGGTGCGCACCATCTTGGTGCGTTTGAGATCCCCGATCTTCACTGTGACTTTGCTGATGGTGTGGCTGCCGATCAGCTTGACCACCTGCTGGGTGGTGGTGTACCGCGTGTCTACCTTGATCGATGACAGTTTGATGTTCTGCAGAAACAGCAGTGGCAAATGGGTTTGAATGATGAAATATTTTTTCAACATGACACCCAATGAAACGGCATCAGTCACAGAGTTGAACATGCTTCGGTGTCACTTACTGAGAACGGCACTTCGGGGTTGTTGCAGACCAAACAGGGATCACTTTCCAGGTAAAATCCATCAAATTCGACGAGCCCAGACAGGGTGCTAAACAAGAGTACAAAAACCAGAGGGACAAAATCATTAAGCGGAATTCATAATGATGTTGTTGAAGTTAACTCTGAAGGAGGTCTTTGCAGATGCTTACTTGTAGATGTTGGAGTTGGGGTGGTTGGTGAGGATGTGGTTTTGGGTTCTTAGAATTTCCACAGCCTTCTGTGAGTACTCCTTCAGCTGTCATACAGAACATAAAATAGCATAACAGACACGTCTTAAACAATAGAATGCTTAAGGTCTACAATACAGTGCTTTGTTACTGTACATTTATGTGGAAGAAATTACATGAGTTTGTTGAGGCAGGACATTTCATGACACTGTGGGTGGACTCACCTTTTTGTCCGTCTGAGGCGTCTTGAGGGAGAAGTAGCCGAGCAGGTCCACAAACTGTGCCGCCTTGCGCCCGTACGCAGGGAGCTCTGGCCAGATGGCCCACATGAGGTCCAGGAGCAGCTCCTGCTGGGACTTGCTGGAGTTTCTGCAAGAGGACAAGTACAGGTGTTTTTCTACCTTTCTCAGGTAAGGCAATGTACAGGAAAAATAGTGATACAGAGACATTCAGACGGGCAAATTTTAAAGGAGAATTCCGGCCATTTTTTAACATAAATCTCGGTTTGTTGAGGTTACCGAGTACTGTCGGTAAAAAAAACAAACATAGGCCCCAGCTGTGACGCGACTGGCTGGGCCACCTGCACCGTATGCCGACGACCCGGGTTCGATTCCCGCCCCGTGGTCCTTTCCGGATCCCACCCTGACACTCTCTCCCACTCACTTCCTGTCACTCTCCACTATCCTATCTAATTAAAGGCATAAAAAGCCCAAAAAATATACTTAAAAAAAAAACAAAAAACAAACATAATATATAAATCATGCTCCTAGAGTGTAGGGGCTTTTCTCAATACAAAGTATGTTAAAGAACGGTCTCCCGTTCTTGAAAGTTTGAACTTGAAAAGTTAAGATTGTGAGTCCAGACTCTGGAGAACGCAAGGACACACTACGCTCAATTTGCAGTTTGAGACCGCAGCATTCTTACCAACGGCAGCCTCGGAACAGCTCGAGAGTCTAGTCATTTAGGCCTACCTATTGCTCTGTCTACCCAGTATTTCTGACATTTACAATAAAACATAATTTACCAGCTTGTTTAAAGTTTGTTTTTCATTTCGAAATTTTTTATTAAATATTAATAAGAATATATTCACGTGCTCGTGGGAACAATGTTTAAGTGACAGTTATGATTTAACTTTAGTTGTGAAGCCTGTAGCCTACTGTTTATAGCCTAAACATGGATCGGATTGTAGTAGCAATTATGATTGTGGAATCTTCAATCCACCAAGTCACCACACGATGCATTCTTGATAAAACCAAGGATTCGAGAACACTTCCGGGAATGTAATGCGTTCTTGAATAAATGCGAACTTGTGAATTTGAACAGTACTTCGGTGGTGATTGATGACGTTTCAGAACGATTTTCAAGTTCATGAGAACACAAGTATAGAAAAGAACGCATATTGAGAAAAGCCCTAGAGCTATTGGCTGCAGCAACTCGAGCTAGGTAGCACAATTTGTTTTTGTACCGACAGTACTCAGTGACCTCGAGGAACAGTGATCTATGTGAAAAATGGCTGGAATTGTCCACATTTCAATGGAAAGAACAATAACATATTGGCAAGTTTTTTTTAATAATATAGTTTATGATGGAAGTCATTGTTATGAGTTGGAAAACTAATCCTCCTCTGTGCCTAGATTCAGTTAACTGAACAAGGTGGAGGAGATACTGTACAAGTCCAGGGTGTGTCTGTGGCTTGCAGATGTAGATGTGTACCTGTAGATGTGCAGGGCCAGGCAGTGGGCTTGCCAGCGCACAGACGAGGAGTTGGACTCCAGGAGGAAGCAGCGCAGGAACTGGATCAGAGTCTCCTTGTCTGCAAACTTGTTTAGCTGACTGACCAGAGCAGTGCACAGCTGATCCTCAAGACTACCAACGCCCTCTCCTGGTCAACGCAAGGACAAACGTGGTCAGCTTTATCACAATGCAACTTTAAATGATTCTATTTTCTTTAACTGGATATTATAACAAATCACTGACACGGATCTCATTTTTGTATAATGAAATAAAGATTTTTCAATCACTGAAATTGAACAATTAGAACAAAATAACAAAAATAAAGAGGCTCCAAGAGTTGTCATTGTACTAAAATCTTTTTCCAATGTGCCACATCTTCTCTTCAATGGCTAGACACATAACAGAAACTAGGCGGCTGCTTCCCATTTCCTCCACTCACCCTCTTTCTCCTTCTCCTTGTCCTCCTTCTTGCTCTTCTTGCTGGAGGACTTGCTCTGGGAGGACTGGGAGGCCCCTGATCCGCCGCTGGAACCGCCCGAGGAGGAGGCTGCCAGGACCTTACTGCCACACAGGGCACAGGACAGCAGCTGCAGCAGCACAGGGGACACGCCCTCGTCCACCAGGAAGCTCACCTGCAGCAGGAAGTACAGGACCGCTATGGAGAGAGAGGGAGGGAAATGGAGAGAGAGAGAGAGAGTTATTTAGAGAAGCCACACACACAGCACTTGGGAGAACTTACTTAATGACAAGTTATCATCAATTATGGTGTGACTTATTACTAAACAAATGGCACGTTTGACTTTTTGAGCTTTTGTTTTTGTTTGTCTATTGCATGACAAAAGCTAATCTGTTAAAGGAGCCCTCAGGAACACATGCTGATGAGCCCTCAGGAACACATGCTGATGAGCCCTCAGGAACACATGCTGATGAGCCCTCAGGAACACATGCTGATGAGCCCTCAGGAACACATGCTGATGAGCCCTCAGGAACACATGCTGATGAGCGCCTCACTACTTACACTCATCCTTCATGCAGAACTTCTGCCAGTTGATGGTTCTTTGAGTGGCAATTTCTGCACAGGCCTTCAGATGCTCCATCTGTGAAAGATTAACAGATTGCTTTTATTTTTTATTTTTTAGCCATATCCTCTGTGCAGCACTTTGGTCAGTGGAAACTGTTTTAAATGTGCTCTATAAATTAAATTTACTTACTTACTTACTATAAACAAACGATTGATCGATAGATAAACACTTTATTGATCCCCAAGGGGAAATTCGAGGCAAATTCAAAATTCAATAAATCCCAACACACTTGGTGTTTATAACCAGCTTCAAAACAACAACAGGAAACAAAGCGGCAGCACTCACCAGGCTGATGAGGGTGTCATACTGCAGGGCGGAGCCCGAGGACGCCGTGACGACGCCGGCGCGCAGGAAGATGCCCTGCTCCTCCAGCAGCTTCTTGATGCCACGCACGTGCGAGTCCAGCGTGTGCAGGTCGCGCAGCTGCCGGTACTTCTCCTTGGAGCCGCAGATGAACAGCAGCAGCTTGCGCACCTGTCTGCGCACAAACGGCGTCTGCTGGATCATCAGGTACTGCAGAGAGAGAATTGGAGGAGAGGCAGTTAGAGCATTCAAACACCAGCACTAAGGGTACGTTCAGACTTGGCGTCTTTTTCTGACAAAAGAAGTTATGCAGACCGCTTTTTCAGTTTGAAAAAAAAAATCTGCCAGCGTTCTTGTTCCAAAAAGCAGCCGGAAGCGTCTTTTTGCGATAGACAAAGTGACTAACGTACAAAATGCCGCGGAAGAGAAAACTCACGTTGGCTATTGCTTTTGGTATGTTATGGTAAAGTTGTGAAGTCATGTCAAACAATTCCCTATGCTCAGACACTAAAACGAGTCTCTCGACCGGTGTTCTGTCACCTTCTGGGAAACCACAGGTCTCGGTAATCTGCTTGTGATTGGTCATCTGTAAAAAAGACAGCATGACGTATGGCGTTTTTCCGCTAGAAGTTGAACATTTCTCAACTTCTGAGCTGCAGAAAAAGACGGTTGCAGTCGCGTTTTAAAAGAAGCCGACGACTTTTTTGAAAACACGGTCTACTCCATAGGGTTATAATGTAAAACGGACGCCGGCAGCTGAGAAAAAGACGCTTAGTCTGAACGTACTCTTAGACAGAAATATTCTTTTAGCAGATGCTTTTATCCAAAGCAACTTACATATCAGAGTTTCCCATACATTGACTTATTTGTGGCGGCCCACCACAATATCAACATTGACCACCACAATGATTTTCCAGGTTGTACCAAAAATTGTGCTTAAATCTAGTTAGCATCATAACCATGCTGCGCTAATTTGTTAAAAACGGTTCAAGTTAATTCTGCATTCATTAATTCATTCAAGTTAATTCTGCAAAACTGCCACCACAAATAGAATTAAATTCTGTGGGAAACACTGCATATGTCAATTATATTACAAGGCTCATTATAGAATAGGAATACAGAGACATAAAAAAAGGGAGATTCTGATTACAGGTCAACATGATACTGTTACTGAACCACCTAAAGCTATGGTTATGAGAGGAACTGCGGAAAGTCTCACCATAACTTCTGAGAACAGCTACACACTACAGCGGTTGCATAAAGAGTAGGAGCGTAGAGAAAAGACCAGTTAGGAGGCTACCTCGGACAGGAAGTAGAACCAGGAATGGTCAAAGATGGGGGGTGGGATGCGTGGGTTGGTGTCGGCGATCTTCTTGATCTGGTAGGGCAGCCGAAGCACCATCTCGGTGAGCAGCTGAGAGTAGGCCTCAAACACGTCAGAGGCGTGGCCCTGTGATGAGCAAGACTGTTACACCAATCATCAGAAGGATAGGAGACAAAAATACAACATCTCACAACATGCTGTGAGATGATCATTCATAAAAGTATTTAATTATTATTAAATAAATTAATTTATTTAATTTAACTGTGCTGTTCCTGATCATCTCCAACAAATCAACCACACATGTTATTATAGACATAAGAGTAAAAATCTCTTCAAAACGTCACTGTCTTTGTCTTGTACTCTCACAGCGGCTGCAGCTGGCACCCTGAGAGACTGTTCAGGCTGGACGGCAGTGACCCACGCACCTTGACATACTGCCGCAGGAAAAAGGGGCTCATGTCCGGTGGGGAGGAGGACGCGTGGGGCTTGAGCAGCTGGCTGGCGGCCGCCGGCTCCTCCTCGCCCTGCTGCGTCTTCCAGAACTCCAGCAGCGACTTGAGCACGTGCAGACAGTAGTCGATGGCACCTAGGCTGAGCAGGGCTGTCGCCGTGGCGTTGGAGATGAGCGACGACGACTGCAGAGAGAGGCAGGGGGAGAGAGAGAGAGAGAGAGAGAGAGGCAGAGAGAGAGAGAGAGAGAGAGAGAGAGAGAGAGAGAGAGAGAGAGGCAGGGAGAGGGGGAGAGAGAGAGAGAGAGAGAGAGAGAGAGGAGAGAGGAGAGAGAGAGAGAGAGAGAGAGAGAGAGAGAGAGAGAGAGAGAGAGAGAGAGAGAGAGAGAGAGAGAGAGAGAGAGAGAGAGAGAGAGAGAGAGAGAGAGAGAGGTTAGGCATCATTCAAGGCTTGCTTCCTTTATAGGACTTTTCTTTTTAACTGATTCATTTTACACTGCACTGTCATTTTTTGCATTTCTGTTAAGCTGACACTGCAACTGTAGTCAACGTTTTTTAACCGCTCATTTCCTTCATGCCACAGACGGATTAAAATAGTACTGGGCAATTCCATGGAAAATTACATTTTTTGTAACATCCATAACGTCAATAAAATGTGATGGTATGGTATGATGTGAATGATTAAATTAAATTTGGCTGAAGAATGTACATGAGAAAAAATGCACAAAAAATGAATGTTATCATTCACATCATACAAATGCCAAGGCATTTCCCTGGCGTTATGGATGACTAAAGTCCATTTTCCGTGGAATTGCCCTACACATGGTGGGAGAAATCAACTCAAATCCTTTAGTTCTGTGCTGCTATATTATTCTATACAGTTATACTACATTGTTGGTATAGCCATTATTTACATCCATGACCATGACCATCCATGACCCTACAGCATAACAGCTTGCAGTGCTAAGACGTCTAGTGTGCATAGTGAGCAGTTGTGAATGATGAGGTACCTCAGATGAGGATTTGGATCCAGATTTGGTGCGAGACATGAAGACGCTGAGGAGCCTCATGATGACCAGGTGGACCTCGTTGATGGGACTCCTCTCGTTTTTCTTGGAGACGTCCTGCTGATCCCAAATAAACGCACAAAAGTATTAGGAGGACCTTCTCACAGTCCTAATAGGATCATCATCATAGAGAATTCCACATCATAGAGGACCAGCAAGAACAAGAACCCAAATAGCTCTGGTTGGATGGCTTTTGTATGTTGGTGTGTATTCAGACAAGGTGCTCGTGTGTGTGTGTGTGTGTGTGTGTGTGTGTTGGAACTATGGAATGAAAATAAGCTTTTGTTAATTTGCCAATGTGGTGTTTTGAGGCTCTTGCTCAGCTACAACGTGCTGAGACTGTGGGGATGTGTCAGATTTTTCGGGTCTTTATCTGTGCGCGTGTGTGTGGCGGACCTTCTTGTGCATGCCGAGCTCGGCGATGAGCTGCGACAGCAGGTCGTCCAGCGCCCCCTTGTCCTTCTCGTCCTCTCCGTCCAGGTCTGCGGTCAGCATGAGGATCACCTGCATGTAAGGGATGGCGCGCACGCCGCCCCACGCTGTGCAGCTGGGACAGGTGTTGCAGCAGACGTTCCAGCAGCATCAGACGCACCATGTGCAGTCTGCAGAGACCAACAACACACGGACTTACTGCCTGATACAGGCTCCACATCACATCACATCACATCACAAAATTGCAGAATAAGCTGCAGGGATGATTTTCAAAATGTAAGAAGTAGTCGACATCTTTTTAAAAACCCACCCACTAGTGAACCCAGATTGAGTGGGTGTGAGAGAGCTGACCTGTTGCTGGTGTGGATGTCCCCCTCGGTCTCGCCCTCCCCCTCCGAGCCGTCCCCCTCCTGCTGGGCCGTGGTGGTGCTGATGGCCCCCGTGCTGGAGCTCACGCTGCCGGGGCCCGCCGGGTGGCCCTCCCCCGTGGCGTCCCCGTACGCACTGCTGCGGCCGGACACTGGAGGGGGAAGACGCGCACACACCACACGCATACACACACACACGCCACACACACACACACACACACACACACACACACACACACACACCACACGCACACACACCACACGCACACACACCACACGCACACTTAGTCCACTGACAAGGCTCATGAAATGACAGGTACCGTCTGTCTTTACGATTGTCTGAACAGAGTGTGCCCTATTTTTGGTAACAAACCCCATCATTCCAACTGGTTCACCTAATTACCTTGAGGTGAATCTCAGCATTAACACAACGTTATAAGGTCTCTAGAGCAAACACTCAAAAAACCCTTTTGAGTCCATAGAGAATCTAGAACTCGGAGGGTGGGCAGACCTGACCAACCAACAACAACAACAAAAAAAAAAAAAAAGTCCATGACTTTGTTTTTGTTTTTTACCGTTGTGCTCTCCGGCCACGGAGTCGATGGCGCTGCCGCCGCTCTCGGAGCCCACGCTGCCCCCGTGCTCGGCGGGAGAGGTGCGCAGCGTGGAGCCGTCCGTGGCCGCTGTGCTCCCCTCGTCGTCCGAGGCCGGGGCTGAAAGCAGAACCAGAGCTGTTACAGGGGAAGAACACAGCAGGCTTTGCTAAGGGCTCGCTCTAAAGAGGGAGACAGCAGTCACCAAAACAACAACAACAACAACAACAACACATGACAACAAATGCTTGACAAAAAACAGCAATAGCAAGCATGCAAAACTTTACCAAAAGACATAAACTTAACTAAAAGGTGCCAATGTATGGTTATGGTTAACACAGACACAAAAAAACATTTCATTTAAAAGTTTATAAAAAATGGTACAACTAAGATACAACAAAGTAGAAGACTATGAAAGTGTCACGTTATCTATAAGTTTGACTGTGTCAACAATTATGACACTACATACAACAACTGTATAGCTACACATATACATCATGGTCTTGGTATTTTAGCATTTGTTAATGCCTACTGTGCATATATGTAACCAAGGATGGGAGTGCTGGTGTTAGGAGAGATGACTGGAGAGAATGGGGCTGGAGGTTACCTGATGCAGTCGTGTCTGAGAGGGTTCCTGCGTCCAGTGACGAGGAGCTGGGGGCCTGGCCAGACAGACCCAGACTCTGGAGACCCAGAGCACTGCTGCTGCTGCCTGCACAGCAAACACAGGAGCATTAACATGAGAAGGTGATCAGCTCTGTTAAACCTCATCTCTGCTTCTAGGAGCATTAACATGAGAAGGTGATTAGAGGGTGGGGAGCTGTGAGGACCTTGCTGACCTTGCTGGTCCTGCTGAAGGCTGAGAGCGATGGCCAGCTCCACCATGGTCTCGTCGTCGGCGTCCGGAGGGATGTCCAGCATCGGGGGGAAGCCTTCGGCCCCGGCCAGCAGCGCCTCCAGGGGCGACGGGTTCCCGTTGTTCACGCTCTCCGCCGTCTCCAGGACCATGGACTCAGACTGCAGGGGGCGCAAGAGAGCGAAATATATAACACCCGTAGGGGGCGCAAGAGAGGAATATATAACACCCATAGGGGGCGCAAGAGAGGAATATAAAAAACACTAGGGGGCACGCAAGAGAGGAATATATATATATATACCCCTATATATAACACCCATAGGGGGCGCAAGAGAGAGGAATATAAAACACCCATCTGCTACAAACCCGGCAAACAGAAGTGATAAGAGTACAAGAACTTCACTGAGCTGCACAACTTATATGTAACAGGAAATTACTCTACCTACACAACGCACAACTACACCACTAACAAGTCAGTAGAGTAACAATTGCCAGAGTAAACAATTCCAAAGGTGCCAATATGTAACAGAAAAAGTAGTACAAAAAATAGCAATAGAATCGGAATTGATGTAATGTCAAGCAGCTGAGAGAGTCCAGAGGAGTGAAAGCTCCCTTTGGGGCGAAGCTCACCACCATCTCAAAATCGCCGTGATCCACCTCGCTTTGCTCTTGGCTCTCCTGGCGGCCGCTCTCTCCTGTGGTCATGCCCGACGGTTGCATTTTGTCATCGGCGTCGTCGTCGTCATCATCATCTTTGTCACCTGGGCGAGAGAATCAGTAATTAGGAGACGGACAAACAAAAAGGCCCCAAGCCCCTTCAGCTGGTGGTTTAGCCAACTTTACAAACTACAAGCGGAAGGATGCCATCCAAAAGGCACAACTAGGGCTGGGCGATAAAACGATAGCGATATGTATCGCAATAGACATGTAATCGATATCAATAAAAAAAAAATATGTTCGATAGAACATTCGATAATTAAAAGCAATCTCTCTCTCTCTAAGTTCTAATAATCTCAATCCCGATGCAAATGGAAAAGTATTTTCCAAGACTCAAACGGGCCTGTCCCAAGGAGAAAAAGTATTCATTTGAAACTTAAACACACATGGGGAAACTGAACAGTCTAACCAGACTATGATAAACTAGCAAATTAAGCTAATTTGTTTACAATATTTCCAGGCTTCAACCAGTGCTGCTTTTCATTCAGACTTATGTGCACATTTATTTATTTGAATGTTTTTCATGATTATGTTGCTATTTCTTTTCCCTGTTTGCTTTGATTGATAACTGAGGTAATTAAAATCAGAGGAAGGTTAAGTTTAAAATAAAACTGTTTAATTTGAACTTTTTTTCTTCTGGTCCTTATCTGAAATAGATTTAAAAAAAAAAAAAAATCAATAATTATCGATATCGACTGATATGAAATACTTATATCGTGATACAGTTTTCAGCCATATCGCCCAGCCCTAGGCACAACCCTTCCAATTCTCAGTAAAAACTACAGCTAAAAGCACAGTTTGTTGCCCATTGCTCTACTAACTGACCACTGCAAGCTTCGGACTGGTCGAGACTGGGGCAGCGGTACGTACCCATGGGTGTGTTGGAGCGCGGTGGAGAGGGCAGGGTCACGTGGCGGCGCTTGTTCCTGGGCCGCAGGACGCGGATGAGGGCCTGCTTGCAGGCGAAGCTCACAGACGTGTCCTGTTGGGATTAAAACAGACAGAGGCTTTGTGGTCATTCACTGATGAGCCAAGACCTGTAAAATGACAACGAGAGGCCAAGACCAGCACACACACAAAAATCAGAACCAGAACTAGGTTGCTGAGTTGGATTCTGCTTTTTTTGGTCTTAAAGGAGAACTCCGGCAGCCAGGCAGCTACAGTGCTACACTTTGGGGGCATCTTTAAAATCATGCCCACCGAGTGTAGCACAGTAGCTGCCTGGCTGCTCTAACGCTCCCCCAAAATGTTGGTAAAGACCAATTGGGCAAAGTAAAAAGTGGAAGATGAAGAGTAAAACGTGTAGACCAATTAGCTCAGTCATCAATAGGTTTGCAAAACTTACTGGACACAGCAGCATTTGCATGTAGATTTTGGAGGCCACGTTGATGTAGTCCAGTTCGCAGGTGCAGTAGCCATGGATGATGTCCACAAGAGCATTCACTGTGGCCTCGATGTGGGTAAGCCCTGAGAAGACCCATTCAATACAATCATTTAAATTCATACCATTTACCACCACTACTCAGAAATGAATTAAAGTGTATGTCTGAGATTCTCCAATCTGGGCTGGCCTATCAAGCCTGCATGGGTGTAGCCTTCTGATTCAGTGCTTGATCAATTTGGTTAGATTGTGTCTGGAGTAAAAATCTATAGACCGGTCCCAGGTTGAAGAATCCCAAAGTTTCTCTTTAAGACTAATGACCCAATGACTTGAGCTAGTTGAGAAACTGAGGTGGTGGGGGGGGACTGCGTACCTGGCAAACAGGCCGGAGCCAGGAAAGCATTCTTTGGTTTGAGAGCGTGGAGCTTCCAGAAGTTATTCACCAGCTGCATGATGAAGTTGCAGCCCTCGCCGTCAGCTTGCTTCTGGCCATCTTCGGTCATCTCTGTGGCAGACATTTGACATTAATACTACAATACAGCAGCATCTGAAAAACACATCTATTGGACTCAAGACATCCCTTCCCCCTTATCTATCCAAACGGGGTATTTGACTTTCAATTCATTTGGCAAACGTATGACTCAGGAGGTGAAGCAGTTCCGGTGAGAGGCGGTACCTGACTCGGCATGTGGGAGTTTGGTCTCGGTGAAGTGCACCAGGTTGTTGGGCCTCATGATGGCAATGGAGCGGGCGGTGATGACCAGCCTCTGGAACACGTCGGGGTCCAGCTCCTTCATGTCCTTACTGCAGCTGCTCAGACACTGCACTGCGTTGCTCAGCAGGGACTGGTCCTGCAGGCCAGTCAGGTAAATCACACACACAGCCAGAAAGACACACACACACACACACACACACACACACACACACACACAGGCAGACACACAAGACACACACAGACAGACACACAAGACACACACACAGACACAGACAGACACACACACACAGTCAGGATTTCCCAGCAGTTTGTATTGTGCAAAATGCTGAACAGAGCAGACAGAATGAGGGCTTGTTGATGTGGGCGGGTGGGCGGCCTGTACTGTACCTTGTGGTTGTGGTAGGCGACGCGGCTGGTGTGCAGACTGGCCAGGAGCCCTTTGGTCTGCTGCTGCACGCCTGCAGGGGTGGGCATGGACAGCAGCAGCGTAGCCAGCTCCAGAGCGGCCGTCTTGTTCTTCTCCTGTAAGAGCAGACAGACACGCTAAGTCCACGTTCCTACTGCAGACAGGCGTATAAAGGATTTCTCTAGTAAGCCTTTTGATACTTTTTGTCAGCTTTCGGTTTCTTTTTGTTATTGTTTTTTTTAATTTTTTTTATTCACTTCAAAATGGAGTCCCTAACATGCTGTCTGAGTGCTAAGAGCCGTGTTAACGCGTGGGTCAACAGGTCAAAAAGTCCTCACCTTCTCAGTGGAGGATTCCACCGCAAAGCAGCTTTCCAACGCCTCCAGAGAACTGACCACCAGTCTGAGGACACACAACACAGCAGTGACCAAAAGGACGAGAAGAACTCATGCATTCTCTATGAGAAGTAAACTAAAACTAGTACAAACAGCAGCAGTAGCAGCAAAAAAAAAAAAAAAATACAAATACAAGTAGTCACATTGTTGAAGGTATGCAATAGCATGAGTGCTTTGTGAGAGCAGTACTCAAACCGTTCAGATCTACAATTCTCAGCAAAGCTTCCATTGTAAACTTCAATCACTTCAAAACACAAGCCCGTAATTTACGATGGCTTCAATCTTCAATCTTACTTTGTGTCTTCAAGTGTACACACACAAACACACACACTCACACACAGCCCACACAAACACAAACACACGCATACACACGCAAACACCATGCAAACAAGCAGAGAAAGGGCGATTACTAACCGGTCCAAGGTTGATAAGGACTCAGTTTCACAACTTTTTTACCGATTTTTTGTTTTGGGAGCAAAGAAAAAGAAAAATGTGTGAGGATCACAAGAAAGAAACATGTAAAAAAATGATTATTTTTCTTAAAAGAATGTCAACAGAGGAAGTTGTTAAGCATGCAATAACAGGCCATTAATGACAGCAGCCATGCACACAAACACACACACACACACATCTAGGACGGATAAGAACACAGCCCCTCACCTTCTCACCAGGGCCACACACACACACACACACACACACACACACACACACACCTCGCCTCTATACACTAACATAAGATTCAGTTCCATTGATCACAAAGACACTGGAGAATAGGGGTACATGGGTAAATATTGCAGGGTCTCTCAATAGCATCTGTGAACTCTGTGTATACACAACAAATACATGTGTGTGTGTGTACAACAGACTCAAATGCATTTTAACATTTAAGCGTGCTTTGCATGTAAAAAAAGTAACCCACAGCTATGTACGTCACGTCATACTCTGGATCTCTTCTGAGAACAGATCGATTTGACACAGACATAGACATAGACACACACACACACAGACACACACACACAGGGACAAACGCACACACACGGCAGGGTGCATGTGGTTGTTCATACCTCTCCAGCACAGTTCCACTGGTGGAGGCGGGGACGGTGATGTCGCTGTCGCTGGCGCCGTTGCCGGGGTTGAGGTTGGGGCTGCACACGTTGTTGACGGAGGCCGAGGGGAAGTCCTCCGGAGGCTCGTCCGGCCAGCCAAACTGCTCCTTGGTCTTGCCGTAGATCTTCAGAGAGTCCAGCATCGTGACGCCAGCAGGGTCCACTGAGGCTCCGACTAGGAAGAGCGGAGAGGATGATAGAAGGGAGAGGAGAACGAGAGGAGGAGAGAGGGAGAGGGCCATAGCATAGAAAGAGGGAGCCATTAGAAAAAGGTGGATAGAAAGAAAAAAGAGAGCGAGGGATGGAAGAACATATGGAAGACAGGACAGAGGGGGTTTCAGACAGAGTGTCAGTGTCAGGAAATGCACACAAAACATACTAGAAAATGCACACAATACATATACACGAATCCGATGAGCGTTCTGTGGAGGCTGCCATCTTGTGGCGACGCCATTACTGAGCTGTTACTGGTATGTAAACAAACCTCCGTGATAACGCACCCGAATCCAGTAGGAGGCACTGGCCCAATGCTACCCAGCAACAGCTCAGTAATGAATCCATCCAATATCCAATAGGAGGCACTGGCCCAATGCTACCCAGCAACAGCTCAGTAATGAATCCATCCAATAGGAGGCACTGGCCCAATGCTACCCAGCAACAGCAATGTAAACAGCTCAGTAATGGCGCCCGCTTACTTCCAGTAGTTCCGCCGGATTCACTTATACGGTCTGTATATTTATGCTTATGGTTTATATATTTGTGGTTTCTGTTTATATTCATTATTGATCATTTCATATTGAATTGATATTATTATTATTATTACTAATTTGCCTAAAGCAGACTTTTTAGTGTATTTTTAACTATTGTAATGTTAATATTCCTGTAAGTCACTTTGGACAAAAGCATCTGCCAAATTCCATAACATACCAATGTTGAACAAAATGGACAGCAACACAGAGAGAGCTAGAGAGGGGGGTGGACTAAAAGCCATCGAAGGCAAACCCTTCAGAGGCGGTGGGCTCTTACTGAAGACGGCGAGCTTCTTGTCAGCCTGCAGGGCCTCCTCGCGCGTGAAGGGGAAGTCGAACCAGCGCGAGCGCGTCAGGTTCAGCTGCATGCTGCGCCCAAACACCTCCACGTAGGACGGCGCGCGCTCGATGGCCTGCGTGCCCACCTGCACCCGCATGCCCGTCATCACCATGGAGCTGTTGTTGTTCACAATCTCCACCGTGAAGCCGCCAGGCTGGGGGACCAGAACAGAGGTCAGAGGTCAAGCATTAGGATAAAAAGCTGATTCATGGAAATCCATTAAAATCTTGCATTGAACACTTCACTTATAACTGCACTATACCAGCAGCCACTTGTAGCAGAGACTTTTTAATGAGACACAGCACTTAAAAAATCCTCCATAGAAATGCATGGGATTAGTTTGTAACGCCAATATGGCAGTTGTCTACACATATCCCGCCCCTTCCTCGGCAAAAAAGTCGATATGTGAATACATTGTGCCAATCATATGGTGTGTTGTGAACACATCGTGCCAATCATTTGTTGTGATGTGTGCTGGAGCAAGGGAGCCTTACGCATGCGCATTTCTGCCGAAATAGATGCCCGATAAGTGGCCAAAAAAGTTACAATATGACCACCGCGTGGAGGGACTTGCTGTAAAGGACTTTGCATGTAGTGCTAAAATAAAACTACCCATAACAATAGAAAAGACATTCGGCACATGCTCATGGATGCATGTGATAGCAATTATTTTAGGGTTTCAAAACTACTTTTAGTTAGCCATGTGGCCCCTCTTGGCATTAAACAAAGACACCCTCCCCTCCCCCAATGAAATGCTAATGTACTGGTTCCAAGGGCCATCAGATCCACAAGACAAAGGATGTTACCTTGCTATAATGTATCCATGTGTCATGAAATGTAAATATATTAATGTTTGGTATCATTGTAATAGTCTCAGTACAAGGATTGTAATGATTTGATTGTGAGAATGTTTGGAACATTCTATAAGTGATATTTCTGATATACAAGATATCTCTCCTCATGCTATTCAGATAGGTGTGAAGTAGGTGTGAGTAGGTGTCTGATGCCATCTGGAGAACCAACCATGTGGGATTGTTTTGCCGCCAATTCTGCCTTTGTTTAACCCATACATAAGTGACTAACTTGCATTGTTTGTTAGAAGAAGAAGAACAAGATGCAGAACTGAGGAAGAGAGGGAGAGGTTGATCATAGACCATTTTTTACCCTCTCTGCTTGTAACAGAATAAACCTGATTCCTGAGTGTTCCTGAAGTTTGCCAGTCTAAGTTAATATTAAGTAATTATTCACCACAATTACTTTCACATGATGTGGGTGACTACAGTTTAAAATGTACTGAAGTGAAACATGTACCTTGGTGTTGGCCACGTACATCCCCGTGGAGTTGAGGCGGTGTTTGATCTGCTGTCCGTTGTAGACCTGCAGCAGGTCGTTCCCACCGTACTCAACCTCTGTCAGCTGCTGGTTGTGCTCAAAGAAATCCACTGGGAAGGTCATCTGGCTTGATGTCCTTGTGGCTGGTACAGCAGAAAGAAATAAGATTCAGGAAACAAAAAAACTCAAAAGCCACATCTGCTCAATTAAGTGCACATGCAAAGCCAACAAAAATGATTCTCCCCAGAGTCATTTTGAAGGACTGGCAAATTGAAGGTAAACAGTAAAAAATGTCTTGGATTTATTCTGGATTAACCAGCAGTACAGAACGAACGAACACAAACACGCACGCACGCACGCGCACACACACACACACACACACACGAAAACAGCTGTTGTTTGGTGCTAAATGGTAATAAAATGTTTCAGGTGCTCTTCAAGGGAAGTGGGCAGATATGATTAAAGAGAATGAAGGTAGATCCCGAGGCACTCTGCTGATAAAATAAGTCCTTTATTGAGTGGACTATGAGGCACCACCCAGTCAATCGGTGCGTCAGTGTCCGCTCAACAAAGGACTTTTTATCAGCAGAGTGCCTCGGGATCTACCTTCATTCTCTTCTCGCACACAGCTACGTTGCTAAATGGTGTTGTGTGTCGTGCGGGGGAACCCACTGGCGGCGGCGGCCTTGCGCTTGCGGACGGGCTTCATGATGCTGATGACGCTGCTGGGCTGGAGCGAGGGCTGCAGCCAATAGGACGTGTTCTCCACGTTGGCCATGTAGATGCGCAGGCTGCCGTCCTCGCACAGCAGGATCATGGTGGTGCGCTGCTGCTCGTTACTCGCCGTGTGCCGGATCGCCACCATGTCCTGGATCTGATGCAGGAGGGAAGGAGGGGAGAGGGAGAGGGAGAGAGGGAGAGAGAGAGGGAAAAAGAAAGTGTTTATTACAGCGTTCTTGCAAGGCAGAGAAACACTGAGCACTTTTAACACATCAAACAGAAGAAAAGTGAGTGAAGGACACATATAGTGGCAAGAACAAGTATGTGAACCCATGCTAAAGTTGACTAACTATCTTTTGGAAATTGATCTTATTGCCTTAATTTAAAAAAAAAATACAGAAAAATCCAACCTTTAAGGACACTAATTGGCATGGGGTACTTTCCATAAGATCTCAATGCAAACTGAAATAAAACCATGCCAATCTCTAGGTATGGTGAAGGGTATGTGATTATGTGGGGCTATTTTAATTCCAAAGGCTGCATAGTATCCTGGATCCATGAAATAACTGGCCTTTAAAAATAAAAATCTGCCTGCCTCTATGGGAATTTAACAGGTGTGTATAATATGCCCCCTGTATTTTAAGGAAGAACATTTATTTATTTACGATACATTATTCATTCACAAAGAAAATTGGTGTCCTTAAAAGGTTGGATTTCCAAAAGATGATTTTTTTAATCCTCTTTTTAGTCAACTTTAGCATGGGTTCACATGGTAACCCAACATGTACTTTTTCTTGCCACTGTACATCCTCCATGTTCAACTAAACCCATGGAAGGTTGAGGGACAAACCTTGGCCTTGGCTGGCAGCGTTTTGATCTCCTGGATGAGGAAGGTGTCCGGCTTCACCATGATGACCAGGGGGATGCCCGTGGTCTGTTGCACGCAGCACACCAGCCCGGGGTGGTTCATCACCTCTGACCACTGGCACAGCGCGGGGGACGTCTTACTGCCCCCGTTAGACCTACAGGGATAAGACAGAACAACAACATCATTTACTACCCATTGGACAGAGAGGAAGGAAGCAGTCGCAAGGTAGAGTTCCTGTACCCATACAAATAACTCCACTGTTTCTCTGAAGTTAGTTAATAGCATTCTAAGCAGTAGCATAGCAGTCTATCTGGTTTACACAGTAGGCAGTTATCTCAAGGAGGAGTCTTAATTGTGGCAAAATACTGCTCATGTTTTCACCACAAAAGCCAATACTGTGGCAGAGCTTGGGTCTCCCTTCGTGACCCTTAATAAGGCAGACTGGAAGACCGTGGGTCGTGGTCGGCTGCTTACCCTTTCACATTGATGGTGAAGAGTCTCTGCATGTCCATGTTGCTGCGGTTGACCGTGGCTGCGAAAGACTTGCCCTGGCTGTAGCTGAAGAAGAGCATCTGGAGCACGTGGGAGTAGTACACGGACACACCGCCGCCCGCCACCTGCCCATTACTGTCCTGCAACACACAAGTTCACACAAAAACCTTACTGGAGTCTGGGGTTTCTTTTTATTTGAATGGCCTAACAATCTCGACCTGAAGCAGACTTTAAGTTTAGATCAAGTTGATATTATTAAAGTGGTTACATTACTTGTTCTCAACGCAAAATTCCTCACCTGAATTAATGCACAAATCTCACACTGTGTTATACTTGGTTTTCATCTGATTTAATACAATTAGTCATCTCTTTTCATGATCAACCTTTTACAAAGACAGATAATTTGTGAAACGATTTAGCTTATCTATGGCAGAGATTTGGTTTGTTTTTAAATAAAAATATATTATTATTATTATTATTATTATTATTATTAGCATTAGCATTATTATTGTTGTTATTGTGGTACCTTGAGGTCCTCGTGGTTGATCTCCAGCACGTTGGTGACGTAGAAGGGGCCGTGCTGGGCGCTGCTGGACTCGTCCATCACCTGTGTGTACATGTAGCCAGCAGATGACATGATGACGATGATGTTCTTGCCCTCCTCGTTGAACAGGAAGGTGGCGTCGCGGATCTTTGAGCTCGGCAGCAGGAAGTAGTACATGGGGCTCAGGGCGTCCACGGAAAGGTCATAAATCTGAGGCACAACACAACAAATGCAGATACAGATGAACTGGTGCTTATGTTTGTTTGTTTGTTTAATTTAAGGCCATTTCCGCAAGTAAGGCTATTTAATGGCCAGACCATTGTGTGTTAGAAACTTAAATATGTTTCTTAAAATCTATGCTGCTTATGGGGTTAAAAAATGTGTTAAATATTTTTTTTTCTTTTTATGTCTTTCATCAGATGAGGGAGGGAGGGAGGGAATGGGGTGGGATTGGGAGTGCCCCCCACACACACACACACAATATTTTGGGGCATGAACAAGGTAATAAAGTTGACGGCACACTCATTTCTATGTTGACATAACTGCAGCATTTAGTAATCGTTCACAGCAAAGCACTGGTACAAACTGACCCCCCAGTGACCAGTTATACAGCAGGTTAAAGTGCTTACCTTGACAAAATCGGCCGTGATGATGGCCAGCTCGGTCTGGGAGCCGGGCAGCCAGATGGCCTTGATGATGAAGTTTCCGGTGGCCAGCTGGGGGTGCAGGACCAGGTGATCGGACACCGAGCCCGTGCTGCTGAACGTCAGGACATGGCAGTCCTACAGGGGGCACCAGAGCGCATATGAGTCAACATCATGAGAAATGACGAACATTTATTTATATAAGAATTAGTAATATCATTTTGTCCACAAATCTGAAAGTTGGTAGAACTCGAGGGATACAAACGAGAGGAATTCCTTCCACGATTTGGCATCAAACAAGAAATAAACCCTTAAAAAGCCTAAAAACTGTGTCCGGTGTACAATAGTGTTGATATTATCGTCTACCCTGTGAGTCAGAATTCTAAATTCGAAGAATATCAAAATTAGTCATCTATTCTGAGGGGTCGAGCGCGTTGTATACAGTTTCTTATTACAGAATTCGACATGTCCAGTGATGAAGACCGAGCATTAATTGTACACTTAATGGTTTACAACAGGGCAGTGTGCATTAATGTCCAGTGTGTGTGTGACCTTGAGTCCGCAGACGGCCAGGTAGTCCTCGTTGCAGGGGTTGCCGGTGAGGCTGAGCACGGTAAAGGGTACGGGGGCGGAGGCCAGGCGCGTCAGCGTCAGCTTCCTCTTGCTGGAGTCGGCCTGCTTCAGGAGCGCCGACAGCTGCAGAACGGTGATCTGGACATGGCAGGACAGGGGGGTGGGTCAGAGGATTCAACAGCAAGGAGTACAACGATACAGGAACAAGGTGGCCCCCAACAGAGATGACTACGATAGGACGGGTTTCTCACAACAAAACCCACACACACGTTCCCAGAAGGACAGACAAACAACAATAACAACAAAAAACACAGACAGAGAGATGCCAAAGGGAAGAGTGTTTGGACGGACGGACGGACACACACACAGCATCGCAGCGCTCACCTTTCCCTTCTCGTGGCTGACGGCGAGGTGCTGTCGGCGGCCGTGCGGCGAGGAGAGCACACACATGGCCACACGGCGCAGCACGTGAGCGCTGATCAGCTGCCGGATGGTCTGCCCCTGGTCACCGCTGTAGTTCATGCGCACGTTCTCGAACGCGCCCTCCTGGGATCCCAGCGTGGGCACCTGTGGCGCACGCGCACACACACACAGTTAGAACCACGGAGCTAAATGATGCTATTTCAGCAGCATCTACTGTATGGTACAAAGAATTTCTTCATTTGTTTTCCAACGTGGAAAGCGATGAAAGTAATAACTTAAAATACATTTTTAGAATGAGGTTATCAATTTATTTACGGTACAAAATGACTACCAAACCAAATGTATTAAGTGTTTGTTTTTAATTTAACTTTGTGTGTTAATCCATCATCCCAAATCATTATTCCATTTACAACAGTTAATCAACGTCCCATCCCATCAACGTCCATCTTTCGATCAGTGATTACATTATTACTGTACATCCAAAACTGTCATGTGAGATGTAAAACATGTCTGTTGGGGGAGCTGTGACAAGTGACTACATCACGACCACATCTAGGCCCGAGTGCCGGCACGGACCTGGCTTCCCAACAAACACGTGACGTTCGGGGGAACGTTCCCTAAAGTGCACTCAAAATAAACCTTTCGAGGACATTCTGGGGACGTCCTCTAAACGTTCGAAGCGATTGCTCCTGCACCCTTCAGCGGACTTTCGTGGAACCTTTCCCGAACCAAAAATTGTTTGCTGGGTTCATTGTGGCCCGCGGTCATTTCCTGATCCTACCCCATCTCATACTCACTTCCCGTCACACTGTCCTCCGATCTGCATTAAGGCAGAAGCCATACAAGATTTGACAATTAAATATATAAACGAGTCAGTGAGTGTGTTGGTGTACCATGAGCTGGTCGGTCATCTCCACGCTCTTGTCCTGCGTGTGCAGCTCGTTGAGGGCCTGCTGGGCGCGACTGCTGGATCCCACGGCGGACGCCTGGTGGAAGTTGGTCTGGATGGCGTCCATCAGGAAGATGAGCATCTCCAGGATCAGAGCGGCCGTGCTGGAGCTCGACTGAGAGGGCGCAGACGCACACAACACACTTGTACTTCACATCAAAAATACCACGGCCAATTCTTCAGTCACAGTAATATCTGATCCTCATCAGCCTATTTCTCTCTAATAGTAATAGGAAAGCTACACAAGTCAACACTACTTCAGAAATTAGTTTAAGTCATATTTTGTTATAATTTAATGTAGGCCTAATGTGTAATTAGGGAATCAGAAAAACATTAAATATGCAGTGTCAGCAGACACATCAAGCATGATGTGCAGTAGAACTCCAGGATGAAAACTTGAAAGGGCACATCCACCACTGAAGCCCACTCAAGTAGCTGCAGTACCGAGACAAGTCTACTGGAGGGCGCTGTTGCTCACCACTTGTGCGAGCAGGTCCTCGCGGCAGCCTTCGATGTTCTTGCAAACACTGCTCTTCTTGGGCTTCTCGTCGTCGCCGGGCTTGCCGTCGCAGATGGTCACCTTGGCCTTGTCGGCGGGCGAGGCGTTCTGGTGGCGGATGGCGCTCTCCGGCATGCGCAGCTCGCTCTGGAACGCCGACGACTCCTTCATGGTGGAGCCCATGCCACTGCTGGGGCTGCGCTTGACCAGCGCCTGGACACACACACAGATATGAGAGACACAGTCAGACAGGCAGTTTTGGGCCTAAAGAGTCACAAGAAACAGACACAAAGATGAGTGAGACATGATAGACATGTAAAAGGACTTGGGCTCTGCTGGGGCATCAGTGGGACGCTAAACCAGGCGCGGAACTGAAGCGTTCCATTCGCATCGCGTCTGCTGCAACAATTAGCTTCCACTGTAATCAATGGAATTAATTACAAGACGTGATGGCGGCGCTTACGTTCGAAAAAAATAGACTATTTTCTAAAATGTTTTTTTTATGCGTTGCGAACGGAACACTTCAGTTACGCTCCTGATGTAGCTTCCCTGTCAGAGTTCAATTGAGCCTGGGTTTTGGTTTTGCATCACAGCATTCTGATTCCATTCCAAAACAAACATGCATAATGATGTAAGCTGTCTTGTTATGGCAGCGTTTGCAAGCATTGCAACAAAGCAAGGCAAATAATTTGGATGACATCAGAGAGTCGTGCAAGACAGATGCGTGGTTTAATTTCTCAAGCCCAAAAACAAACAGAAAAAAAAAAATGTTTTAAGCCTTTGACAAGACTAAACAAAAACAGCAAGACAAGACACATGGTTTAATTTCTCAAGCCAGCAAACAAACTAACAAACAAAGAAAAATGTTTACTCTTTCGACAAAGGCTGAACAGAAACAGAAACTGAAATGTGTGTGACTGGTTGGGTTGGTTGATTTTTTGGAACAAATCAATGGAGAAGTGATTTGCAATCCAAAGTTACCGCAGCTGTTCTTTTCCCATGGTGACCTGAGGAGGTATTCGGTCTCACCTGGCAGCTGCCATCCTCCTTGGCCCCGCAGTCACAGAAGAAAGAGCCGTACTTGGCATAGGAGATCTCGTGGTCTTTGTGACAGACCTTGGCACACACTGTGCACACACCTACCCCATCCACCATCTTGCACGTGTGACAATGGTACCTGCGTGAAGCGACAGGGTGAGTGTTAAGTCATATAGATGTGTACATATGTTCCAACCCAAAAAAAACACTGGGAGCAGTAAGTAGGGGGAGGAGGCTTTCAATACCAGTGCTGGTTCATGAACTCCTTCTGAGTGATGGTGAACGTGCACAGCTTGTTGCAAAGGGAGTCTTCATCCTAGAATACACAAGAATAAAGATGACCATCAGCAATGCTATGTGCAATGCTACAATTCCATGACATTTCAAATGTTGTTTTCAAGTTGTTTTTCAGGGACAGCAGATGTAAAATACCCTTTTGGCAAACATTTACTCTTGTTTAATAATATGCATTGTCCTGCAATGTCCCTGTCAAAATAACTTCTCCACTAAAATAGGAAAAAACTAA
The DNA here is from genome assembly GCF_018492685.1 of Alosa sapidissima. NCBI lineage: Eukaryota > Metazoa > Chordata > Actinopteri > Clupeiformes > Clupeidae > Alosa > Alosa sapidissima. The sequence continues at coordinate 9,213,088 of NC_055963.1, forward strand.
AATGAGGCCCAAACACAGAGTGCCAAACAGTAGACTAACAGACAAACAGTACAGTAAACTAACAGACAAACAGTACAGTAGACTTCTCACCGAGTCCTCCGCTTGGGAGTCCTCCTCCTCCACTGCCAGGTCCTCCACCCAGTCGGAGTCGACCTCGATGGCCTTCTCCTCGCCCTCCACCAGCAGCTGGGACGAGCCCTGACCGCTGCTCTGCCTGAGCGCGTTCATCACGTCCGCCAGGTAGGAGATGATGTGGCAGGCACACTCCAGCATGCTGGCGTGCTGCAGGAGAAAGCACAGGGGCAATGGGGTATTAACCAGAGATGAACAGACTGACTGGGCTGTTAGCACAGGGGCAATGGGGTATTAACCAGAGATGAACAGACTGACTGGGCTGTGAAATGGTGCTGTGTGGAGAGGACCACTTACTTTGCCTTGGGAGACGTTGGCCGTCACTTTCTCCACAACATTCTTCTGGAACAAGTACTTCTTACTGTGGGAGATATAAAAAAAATCAGGGTTGGAGCATGATCCAATAGTATCTAGTATACTAAAGTACATATTAATGTATATTCTATACACATATCTACATTTTAAAGCATTAAATCATGTGATGTCATGCAACTCACCATCTGGTCAGCCAATCAATGGCGGCACGGTGCAGTTGCAGGTGTCCCGCCCCCTGTCCGGCACTGGCCAGCGTTGCCATGATGACCATGAGCTCGGGGAAGCCGGCTCCGTCGCCATTGGCCAGCATCTCTGTTGCCATGGGGATGAGCGTGCTGAGCAGCACGGTGCAGACGCCCTCCCCGACCTGGCTGGTCTCGCGCACGATGTAGGTGGTGAGCAGCTGCAGCAGCTGCCGGTTCTCCTGCACGGTGTCCAGCTGGTCCGAGTCCTTGGGCAGCGTGGCGGTCATGCGCGTGAGCCAGGCCTGCAGCCGCGACGGCTCCACGCAGGCCAGCTGGGCCAGGGAGCCGCACAGGTACAGCAGGCTCGGGTTCGGACTCTTCTCCGCTACACAGGACGAGGGAGGGACAAGGGCCCGTTACAGAGAGAGGCTAGGAGACCGCTAAGAGTGACCAGTTTAGTACAAGTCTGCTGCAGTTTTCAGACTGCAAAGATGTTTGTTTGTTTGTTTAATTTAAGATAAAATCTATGCTAGTAAGAAATTCTAAAACCTTCAAAGGTGGGACTAAAAACATCAGTTATAGAATTTTGGCTGCAAAGCTGCCGGTACACTGGGACACTTTTTTACTAAATTCTTATGTAGCATCATTTCCGATTCAATTACTGGAGCCATCACATTCAGATGTTATTACTGTATTCATCAAATTATCTTGAAATCCGTGATTACTACACAGTGACTACTTCCTGGGTATGGAATTTACATGCCCATGAGTGCTGAAGGGGTACTTACTAAGCTGAAAGAGTTTGGTGAAGAATTTCAACACTCTGTTGCAGAACTTTGCAGACAGATTCTCATTGGCAGTTGCCATCATGATCTGAACCAGTTCCCCACTAAAAGAAGCAAACAAAACAGATGACCATGACAGTTAAAACAACAACATTTACTGTTTAATGTTAATTCTTCTGTGTCACTGAAAGGATGGGCATAGGACTAGCATATCCATTCTTCTTAGGATTTCTGCTCAATTAGCAAGTTACTACTTGTCAAGAACTTCTAGCCTCCAGATGCTTTGTGAACACAGGCCCATGTGGGCTAACTGGGAGTGTGGGCTACCTGAAGGAGAAGAACTCCTCCATGGCCTTCCTGACTTGGCTGCTCTCCAGCTGCTTCTCCAGATACATCAGGCACTCCTCCAACACAGACTCATCCAGACCACTAGGACAGGAGGGGAGCACAGCACAGCACAGCCCAGCTTAGCACGGTACGGTTACCACAACAAATACAGCTTTCAATACCAATTTAACACACCAACAGCGCCAAAAAGTCTAAATGGATGTGCAACCAAACTAACTGTGTGCACCGATCCTGTACATTATAAGTGATTAAGAGTAATGGAATGTCAGAGTTTTGTTTTTAAATATTGTGCATTTCATCTCTCTCCAAATTTTCATTTTAGATCATTAACAGCAAAACATCCCATAATGGCGGGTGAGGGGCTGACCTGTTGGGGTCGGAGTGGTTGGCGATGATGTTGTAGCAGCCGGTGACGAGGCGCTCGTAGACGCGGGCGAGGAAGGCGTCCGACTCGGCGGGGCCCAGGATGCGCTCCAGAGAGGTGCTGCCGATCTCGGCCACGCTCTCCGTGCTGCTCTCCAGCAGAAGGGGCAGCAGCGCGTGGATGGCCTGGGACGCATTCAGCTCCTCCGTGCTGCAACCAACATGGGAGGGCACCATCACTTTTTTTATTACACGTACTTATCATTTATTACCTAGAACTACCGAAAGCGTAGTATGTGCTCTCTAAGGCAACTTAGAAGAAATCTACTCTCATTTCCTGATAACAGAACATGGTCCTTTAACTTTCCTCAAATCAAAAGTATTCTGTGTGCACTTCTGTGATCTGACATACATTCTGCATTCTGTGTGAAATTCAGCACTGAACGTATGAGGGTATGATCACTTTTTTGGTAAGTGTACCTATTACAATATACTTAGTATTTAATATAAGATAAATAAAAACTAAGCAGGTCAGGGGGGTATTCCAAGTACATGGTTTAGTGACAAACCTGGGTCAGTTAACTCAGAGTAAGTGGTAAACCTCCTACAACAAGAGCCCTATGGAATTGTTTTGTAAGGAGAATGAAGCCATACATCTCTTCTATTAGGAGGTTTACTCCTTACTCCGAGTTAACTTACCCAGATTTGTCACTAAACCACGTACTTGGAATACCCCCCAGGAAGTAGAAAAGAGTTAACAGATATCACCCACCACTGGATAAATGCTATTGATTCTTTTTGACTTTCCTCAATCAAAAGCGGCCCTTCCGTGTGCACTGTAGTGTTCTGTGATGCGCTGTAGACACGTGACTTACACGAGCAGGTCTCCGGTGAGGCGCACCAGGGAGAGGAGGATGTGCTTGAGCGAGGACGCCAGCGGCAGAGACTGGCTGCTCAGCGTGCCCAGGTGTGCCGCCTGGATGGCACTGATGTAGCTCTCCGACGGGATTGTGTCGTTGGCAAACGCGTTCCGCTGCGGACAGAGAGATAAGGTCCATTTAAACAGGTTCTCCACTAACTAAAAGCGTTAAACTAAAAAAAAGGGAAAGCAGGACTAGGGACGTACCCATGAGCCAATGTTGGGGAACTCGTTGGTGTGGATGTTGTTCCACGTCTCGCAGAGTGTCTGCACAGCTGACGGGAGATTCTGCATCACTGCCTGACCTGTGCGCCACAGAACACAGAAAGTCTTAGCACTAAAAAAGGGGGAGGGGGGGGCGCACTTTAAACATCCCATTCAGCAAACATAAAAGCCCTTAGGAGACACGTCCAGTCACGCTGGTGGTTCTCACCGAGCACGTTGGCCTTGCAGCGCGTGGAGCCGATGGAGAGCACGGCGGCGTAGCCCTTCAGTTTGGCCTCGGTGGGCTTGTTCTCCCCCTCCTCTGGGAGACTCATCAAAAGGTAAGAGCTGCACACAGGACACAGCACTCAACATCACTAAAGGCCCTCTGGAATGGCAGTGCTATTAATATTATTAATAATAACAATAATAATAATAATAATAATAATACATTTTATTTGTTACATAGCGCCTTTCAAAGCACCCAAGGTCGGGAACTTGGGTCCCTATTCAGTAACTTAAATCTCATCTTATCATCAGAGACAGAGATATATGTATATAAATGAGGGCACAATATGTGCTATACATAACATGTGTGCTAAAACACTGGTGCAATATATAATATCAATATCTCAATTTGTGATTTAGTATAACGGGCACAAATGTTCACCTACTCTACACAGGAAACAGGCAAGTTCACATGGCAAAGTGCGTGTTCAATGGGGAAGTGGGTGTTTGTAGGTAAGTGTGTGTGCACTCGTCCCGTGCCTGTGTGAAGTGGACGTGGGCTCAGTGGCGCCACCCCATCGGTCTCACCGTGTGAAGGCAGTGTACAGGTCAATGAGCTGCAGGGCGGCAGGCAGTAGGTTCTTGGTGATCTCGGAGGACTTGTGTGGGTCGCTCTCGGCGGCCACCTTGGAGAAGTGCTCGTCCAGGGACACTTGCACTTTGGAGATGACCGCGTCCAGTGTGTAGATGGTCTGTAGGGAGGGCACCTGGTGAAGAGGCAGGATGGTGGCGGGGTCCACGCTGCTGAAGGAGGAAATCTGGACGGAAAGAGAGAGAGACAGAGAGAGACAGAGACAGAGAGAGAGAAAGAGACGAAAGAAATGTAAAAAAAGAATATTTTGGTTAAATCACCAGACAATACTGTGCAGAACATCACAATTACAAATGGCCAGTCTTAGTTCTTACCTGTCTAGCGATATATTCCTCTGCCAGGTCGACATCATACTTCACTGCACTGCACTTGGTAGAGGCCATCTCAACCAGAGAAGTGGCATGGTCCAACTTCATGCCCTGTTTCAACAGGTGCTCCTAAAAATAACAAGACGCAACCTTAGATTAACAACAAACAACTTCACATTTTCATTATTCATGGAGCAATTCTACTACATAATAATGTGATTATAGTATATATATAGTATATTTGACAACATGGATCTGTTTCCAGACTTCTTAAACCCATTTACCAAACCGACTTATCTGTACAAAGTAGTGAGTGATATGTTGAGTTAAAAACCATCTGAATATATGGGGTTAGACAATGACGTTAAGCCTGAAAACTGACCTTGATCCAGTTGACATATGTGCTGACGCGTAGCCGTGACGACCAGCGGAGTGTGTGCAGGATGTCGCTCTCGCTGGGGTCGCTGCTGCCCGTCTTCAGCTGCTCCACGTACGCTTTGGATGGGGGAAGCACTCCCAGAATCCTCCACAGCACCAGGAAGTAGTACTGCAGAGAGCACGCCTCCTGTGGCAAGGAAATGTTGACATGTAGTAAAAACGATCAGTAAAAAATAAACAGCAAACACATGGAACAATGTCCAATGCAGATGTAGAAATAAAGATGAAGTTAGAGTAAAGAGTAAAGACAACTTACGATTGGGGTGATTGGTTTGTTTTCCTGCCTTCTGCCCATGTCAAACCGCGAGCCAGCCGACAGCAGAGAGACCAGACTCGAGTACAGGTTGTCGTATTTCACAGAAATGTTGAACAACACGTAGAAGACCTGCACAGACAAAGGCACAGGAGCCCATGAGCTTGATTTCATTGTGAATGGAAAACTCTATGTGAATTTTTAGTGGACGTTACAAGACTGAGACGTCTGGGTCAAGCACCTTGCTGTCTAGGCGGCTCCGGTCATCCTCTGATGCCTCCGGAGACAGGACGCAGTAGAATTTGGGCTGAACCGTTGAATCTGCACAAACAGAACAATTTGGTCAAAATGTATGAAAACCTCCGGTCTACAAGCCGCCAGAATAGCGTGCATGCATGTAAAATTCCCATGGCGTGCAGATTTATTAGTGATGCAAAAGACATATTTCACTATTGTTTGGCTGGGGTAAAAACAAAGCAGCTTGACTTACTCCTACCTGCCGAGCAGTGTTTGGTCCAGTTGTCCTCCACCTCCTTGAAGCCGTAGTACAGCGGGGCGGATCCACGCTTGCCGCCATCCTGCCCAGAGCTGCCTCCGGACGCAGGCGGGGTCAGCAGGTTGTACTGGACCTATAGTCACCAACATCATCAGTATTAGTCCGCAGTATTGGCGACAGTGTCAACGTAACAAGACCAGACACTTTTCAACAATGATAAAGTTGAAACAATGGCATTGAGCTACTATACTACCACCAATAGAACAAAATATAAAGACAAAACCTCCCCCAAACATAGATATGTTTATATAATAACTGATAGGTTTAAATAATGACCAATAAAGCAGAGGAATCAGTGTCATTGTATTCATGCCGCAGAATCTTACAAGTCACAGTGGCCACAACAAGAGTGCATAGAGATAGACAGGGTGATGTGTTAAAGATGTAGCGCCCCCTACCTGTTCAAAGAGGTACATGGGGACTTTGGAGTACTGGTGCAGCAGGTAGTCGAAGACGAGCAGGATGCGGGCCAGGTTGAGGGGCACGGCCTGCAGCTGCGTGTCCACGTGTGCGGCCACCTCGACGATGGCCTGCGTGCACATGGTGAGCACGCTGCGGCGGCCCGAGTCCGACAGGTTGTGGAAGATGAGAAGCAGCAGCTGCAGGTGCTCCACGTTCAGGTCGTCGTCGCCGGGCAACGAGCCCTGCAGCGTGTGCTGCTTCAGGGTGCCCACGAACCTGCAGGCGGAGGACAGAGACGGGGGTCAGGCCCAGCACTGCTACCTCCCAATACAGTATAGTATAGTAAATACACTCTTTTGATCCCGTGAGGGAAATTTGGTCTCTGCATTTATCCCAATCCGTGAAACACACTCAGCACACAGTGAAACACACAGTGAGATGAAGCACACACTAAATCCCGGCACAGTGAGCTGCCTGCAACAACAGCGGTGCTCGAGGAGCAGTGAGGGGTTAGGTGCCTTGCTCAAGGGCACTTCAGCCGTGCCTACTGGTCGGGGTTCGGCAACCCTCCTCCGGTTACATGTCTAAAGCGCTAACCAGTAGGCCACGGCCGCCCCCTCAATGTGCAGGGCTTAAAGCAAAGAAAATGTCTGTGCCTGAAGTTAACAAGAGGTCATATAGGCCTGTAGGCAGATTGCCTATTTTCAATTCTAAAACAGACCAGCTCATGCCTGAATTCAAGCACAGTGCCTCCACACTTTAAGCCCTGCATATGGTTTTACTCAACAAGGAATCAGCAAAGAAGATTAACTGACAGAGACCCAGCTGTTTTCGTGCTTTTCTACAGGCGTGTGTCCAGGACTCACCTCTCCCAGACCTTCATGCACTCTGGCACGTCGGGGTCGCCCTGCTGGCTGGCCTTGTGCTGCCAGATGAGCAGCAGTCTGGACAGCACCGACAGGGACTGGGGGTGGATGTACATGGGCCACGGGCCCTCCGAGAACGGAGCCACCCCTAGCTGCTGCAGCAGCGTATTCTATGGTAAACAAACAAACAAACAAACGATCAATCAAAAAAAAAAAAAAAAAAAACAAATCAGGAGTGCCACGTCATATAGCTACCGGCAGAGTGTGAGCAACTGTGTGAGTGAAAAGGGACATTCTTTAAAATTGTTTTCCGTTTAATGTTGTTGATGTTTGTTGTTTATGTTTGTGATTCTCACCTGCAGCGCTGGTGATGGAAGGTCGGAGGTCACCAGAGAGTGATTGAAGTGGTAAAGAGCTGATGCAAACTCTTCATCAGAGGCCCCTACAGGACAATTGCTAGAGTTAGGTGCATGGAAATTCTACACGACCACATACTAAGGACTCTTAAACCACATGTGGAGCAACACACAATCAAAAACTTCAAAACTACTCGCAATACCAACCATGACTAAGAACTAAAACCGTCAGCTCTTACCAACCATGACTAAGAATTAAAACCCTCAGCTCTTACCAACCATGACTAAGAGTTACAGTAAAGACCTACAGCTGTTTGACAGTACAGAGCCCTTCACCCACCTTTGACGTCTTTGTCCACATCCTTGATGATGCTGGCCAGGGTGGCCATGTGCGGCTCGGTCAGGGACACACTCAGGTAGTTGCGGATGAAATTGTTCCTGGACTTCAGCATTGAGGTGGTGATGAAGTTCAGTATGCTTGAGGCCAAACTCAAAAACTGAAATCAATGCAAACAGAAAGTGTAAGTGGACTATCAAACCTGACCCCAGCATTTATAGCACTGAGTACTGCAGTAAAGGGCCACTCACACCAAGAACGGTAACTATAACGGCGAAAAAAAATATCGTCCTAGCTAATATGAATGAGATCATCCACACATAAACTATAACGACATGAAGAACGATATTGCTGGGGATCATATTCAGAGGGATTTTGAAAACGATAAAAAGCTGACAGTAATGTGGACATTTTTATCGTTATACATGTAGTTCTCGTTCCTGGTGTGAACGGGCCTTAAAGCTGCAGTAGGCAAGTCTGACAGATTGAGGGGACTTAGCCAAAATGTTTAATGTTTACAACTCTCATGCCCCTCCCCCACTACCACCGAGCACCCTCTCATCGAGTTGAGTTTGTGCTCGTCAGTGCGCACCAGACTGCACCAGACTGTGATTGACAGTCAGATCTCACACAGCCCTGCTCTGATTGGACCAGAAGAACCGGGAGCTGTGGATTTTTGCAAAACAAATAACAGGCTCTAGGTGGAGGTAGAAGTGCGGGTTTTTTTTCTAAAACTGGCTGATTTATGTTATTCTGTCAGAGCATAGTGTCGGTTTCAGGGAATATAATCAAAAAAATCTTGCCTACTGCAGCTTTAATAAGCCACAATACACCAAACCCTGCATTCCAACATGCTAACTCAGTAAGGAGGGGTGCAGGGGGCAGAGTGAGATTCATCCAATACACGGCAACTCCAGCACACATGAGAACACAGACACAGACTGGCGCGCTGGGTGGTCACTCACCAGCTCTGGGTCCTTGCGGCTGGCCAGGATGTTTCCGTTCTCTCCGGGCGCCTGCTTGCTGGGGCTCTTGAGCCTGGGCGACGTCTCCAGCGGCGGGGGTGGAGGAGGTGGCGGAGGGGCCACCTTCTCCTTGCTGGGGGAGATGGTCTCCTCGAACCACAGCCCCAGAATGGGCTCGCTGTCATCATCTGTAACGCGGTGGGGAGGAGGGAAGGGGGACGGACATACACCAAAATCTCAGCTACCTGACTCACCATCACAATCACAATCACATCATATTCACAACCAGACCCGTCACATCCAGAGAGTTATAGCACTACGGCATCTACAAGCTGCCTTTTGGGGGGGGGGGGGGGGGAGTGGGTGTTTGGGGGGTGTGTGTGTGTGTGACAAATACTATTCAAGTCTATTGCGAGGGGTACCACAATAAAGAGACAGAGTGCATTGCATGGTGCAGACAGCGTGTGTTGCTGAGCACTAGCAGTCTGAGAGGGACCTAAGGGACATGAAAATGCTCCTGACCTGAGATACAAGCTGCTCTTGTCCTCTCCTGTCTTCTCTCTGCTGAAATAGTAAACACTGTCACTATGCCTGCAGCCAACAGAGCCCACTGGGTGAGCAAGCAGAGTCAAAAAAAAAAAAAAAAGTACACCAATTCTGCAGCAGTGGTGATTAGAAAATAAACAAAAACAAAAAACAGACAGATAAACTGACCTGGCGTCTCTACTCTCGACTGACTTTCCTCCTCCGTGGAGTCTAAGCTCTCGTCTTCCCTGACTCTGCTTTGACTACCTTCTCTGGGCGTAGCGCAGCCGCCCGTACACAGGAGGCACCTGAACACGTCCTTCACTTTCCTGATCCTCCACACTGACTCAGTCAGACACACAACAGCTGCATTCAACTAACTAACTATGGTCTGATGCTTCAACAGTATTTTTTATTTTTTTTGGTTTTCATTCAATGATGACGCTGAAGTGATCAAAAACACAATTTTAAAAGTACAGTTTAGCTTATGCTTAACTTCAGCTATTGCTGTTACACGTTATTAAAAACACAATTGCTGTAAATGATCATCTAGTTTAAGTGGAGGTTAACATGAGGCTCACATGACCGCTACAGATGAGTAGCGGTCATGTGAGAGGGAGCAGATGCCCTGCTGGCCGGGCTGTGCTGCTGGTCCTACCCTGGCTGCTGTCTTCCTCTGTGCTGCTGAAGTCGTCCTCGTAGTAGGTGTTGGAGTCGGTGGAGGCGCTGGCGTCGCTGCTCACAGAGCCCTTCCTCTGTCTCTGGAGCACACATGCCTGGGCACAAGGAGCAGAGAGGCAGAGAGAGAGAGAGGCAGAGAGGCGCGAGAGAGAGAGAGAGAGAGAGAGAGAGAGAGAGAGAGAGAGAGAGAGAGAGAGAGAGAGAGAGAGAGAGAGAGAGAGAGAGAGAGAGAGAGAGAGACCGAGAAAGAAAGAAAGCGAGAGAGAAAGAAAGAGAAAGAGAGAGAGAGCGAGACAGAGAATCAGCACAAGAGATGGGCCCACACTGAAAGAATGCTAAATGCTTGGTGTTCATGTCAGTGAGTATTGAATCATTCAGCTGGACTAGGACAGCAGTGACATGCTGAGTTTCTCACCAAACCATTTGGCTTCTTTAAATGAAACCAATGACAGCAAAAGCCAGCCCCCCCCCCCCCCCCCCCCCCACACACACACAGAGAGAGTACTTGAGTATGATGTATAGTCTGACTCATACCTTCTTGTAGGAAGTGGAGAGCAGGGTGAAGAGCAGGTTGGTGAGGGGCACGGAGTCGATGAGCCGCTGGACCCTCTGGATGGACGTGCTCTGGGCCATGATGTTCAGTTCCGCTGGGGGGGCGTCACTCGCCCAGCCCTGAGCCACCACACATAGACTACGTTTACATGCACAGCCATAACCCCACTACTCAGCTTATTCAGAATAAGACAATGTTGCGATCATGGTGTTTACATGAGTTAATTGAATATTCCATTCATATTCCTGTCTACATGCAACACATCCAAGTAGATGCAATGGCTGGTACATATTTATATGCAATTATTATTACAATATTTTTTTTGACTTAGTAGTAGTCTTAGTGAAATATCAGAAGTAGAAGTTTCAATGCAAAATCTCTGTCATAACCATGAGTGTTTATAACGTGTACTCTTATAATGTTTTCTCTTTGGACTTCAGCACAGCACAGCACAGCGTAGAGAACCAGCATAGCTGTAGAAAATCCCCTCTAGGGCAGCTACCTTACAAATGCAATTGACCCTTCCAGAAGTCCCGCCCTCCTTAATAGTTACTGTTGCAATGCCTGTTAAACTTTCGCACCCTGGACGTCTATTACATAGACGGAGAACCAGGACTTTTTAATGAAATGTCATTTACAAAGACATCATACCACAATGAAAGCTGATATTTTGTCATTGGCAACCTACATCTGTCCTCGGTCAAATACAGTTGGAATTTCAGCTCTGAGCTATTAAGCTATTAACTTCCCACAACTCCAATATTTGCGATACATCATGAATGGTACTTCAAATAGGTGTTATTTTAGATAGATTGCTGATGGGCTATACGCCTTGGTGTATGTCTGTTAACAACGTTTTACGGTCATCGTGAAGCGCATATCTCGTGGTTATGGAAATATCATGCAATATGCCATTTTTTTTTTTATAGTTAACCCTTAGAACCGTAAGCTGTTTTTTAGGGCATTTTCACTACCTTTATTCATAAGGATTTATTCTGGTCATTGTAAGAGCCACACACACATATTATATATTGTTTTTCAGTGCTGAGTCTAGGCTATCCAGACCTGCAATCATTTCATGTATTAGTACTAGCACTGATTTTATTTATCTGTTTTATTTTGCTGTATCTCACCACAGCAAGCTCATAGCGCTACATGCAGACTGTCCTGTAGGGCAGACTGTCCTGAATCTGGCAATATCATCGTCATGGTGGAGGGATTCTCTGGGGCTGAGCAATTTACAGACATATGTGGTGTGCGCCTTACAGAAATAAATGCCATTTTTATTTTATTTAGTGATTAAAAAGGACCTTTCTGCGCTCCATATCTGTGACACGAACTGATCTGACCTGACCTGACCCGAGTTTACATGTTAGCCTGTGTGCGCCTATGGTGTCTGTTCATGGCAATGCAGTAAAAAGTTGTAGAGAATCATGAGTGCAAAGTAAAGGCAAAAAAGGTGTTTTTTTGTCGAACAAATTGGGATGCAAAGTGAGCCTTGAATTGGATGCCATGCAGGAATTTGCTAGGATCTCAAAACCGGATTATGAACATTCTTTGTCATAGAGAAACACACAATAGCATTGAATTATAAACATGCTTTGCCACAAAAACAGACAAAAACGTGAGGCAAGTCGAGCTGTATGTAATTTCATGATTTTTTAAAAAATGTTATGCTTTAACGTACAGACAAGTGCGTGGTCTCGCTGGAAAGCCCCACAATAAAGGTTTTATCTCGCTGCGATGAACAGTTGCGGAGCAATGTAACAGAGAAGAAAGGGTGTGTTTTCTGACGCACTTTGCGTCAATCAGGTTCTAAGGGTTAAACAATACGTGTTCCCAATTATATCATGTTTCTATAGTGCAACATGTTATTTCACTGTGTTTTTACGTGGGTTAGGGCACCACACATTCAAATACGTGCCCTTAATGACCCACAGGCCGTCAGTCTCCATAGGTTAACATGGCAAAACTTGATAGCTTGCCAGACCTCCTGTGCCTGGTTACGGGTTGCTAAGCCACGATTGGCCTGTGCCGTTTTCGGGTGTGGCTTTGGAAGGGTCAATTCAACCAGCTTCACGGTATTGGTTTTCTGGGAACCTCACACAAGGAGCCGTTTGTGTAGGTAAGACTATGTACAGAGCAAAGTGTGTTATGAGAGTAACTGTACCCTGTGTAGTGCTTCCACTTGCAGATCCTGGAACAGTGAGGTGAGCAGCTTGATGGAGTGGTTGGCCAAGATGACTGAGAGGACCCCAAACCCTTGGTGCCTTTAACAACATGAATTGCACATTAGTGAAGAGTCGCAGTGTATGCAGTGTTTTTGGCTGCTGAAATTACACTGAAGAGGTGTTCTGAAACTGATAAAAAACCCCTGAAGCATTTCCCCATTCCTGCTCTTAGGAGTGTCAAAGTACTGCATACTCCTCTACATGTCCACAAGACCTTTACAGAACCCAGTAAGATTAATCAAAACACACAATACAGGGAACCAAAGCTCCAGAATTAAAAAGAACAAAAAAAAAAAAAAACTGTTTTGCATTTGCAACATTCCATACCCCTTTCCTGGGCCTAGCTTTGGAGAGCCTGCTCCGTCTTTGGTGCGGCTGGCGATGTCTCGGACGCGCAGCGCGGCCAGCGGGTCTTTCTCCTTCCCCTTGTCGGCGAGCGCTGTGGGGCTCAGGTTGAGGATGAGGTACAGGCTGTTCAGCAGACACCAGGCACCCAGCAGCTGGAAGTTCTGGTAGTGCTGGAGGAGGACACAGACATGACAGAGGGATTTTAAGCACAGTATAAACATCAGACCAACAATGCATGGACACACTTGTAGTGGCAGCACTGAGCTGAGGGCTGTCGTCTGGACTCACCTCTCCCCCTGCTCGGCGCGAGTTGCTGATGGCCTGACCGATCATGTCATAGATCTCCAGCTGTGCACATACAAGAGGAGGTCAAATGAATATTATGACCAAACAGATGACGAAAACCAAAACGAAATCCAAAAAAAAAACAAGAAAACTATTCATGCTGCTAGAAGAGGTATGTTTGTAGGAGTTGCAAGTGGGGTTGCGACTTACGCATTTCTGTACGATGGTGGCGGCGTCGTTTTCGTAGTCCTCCTCTTTGGAGCCGGTGGCCCCGGTGGAGCGTAGCTGCAGGCCACTGCCCACCTGGAGGATGGCCATACAGGTGGCCACACTCACACCTGAGACAGGTAGACGGCCATTAACTTACATGTTTATTTCTCAAAAAGAGAAGTAGACTAAGCTTAGCCTCAATTGTTACAAGCACTGTAAAACTGGCTGTAACAATGGGAGAATGCACAAAAACGCAATCTGACGAGATCATACTGGTTACCACTACGACGTAAGGTCATACAACAGGAATAAAAATCAACCTCTGGTATCACAAACCCAAATTTGTTCCTCTCAGAACCAAACAATATTCACTATGGTTCACTAGACAATGAATGTAATTGAATGTAAAGCAATCACACAAAACAACCATGTTCACTTTGACGGTGTGTACATGGTCAATACATTCTGCAAGTGGCGAGAGGCCTACCGGCATAGAGGCAGCTGAGCGCCAGCACAGTCACGTCCAGTAGTCTACCCGGAGTCAGAGGCTCCAGCACGGGCAGGGAGAGAGTATCCAAGGCCATGGTCACGTCAATAACCAGGGAGTGGAAGCTAAGGGGACACAAGAACATGCATTTTTTAAAGCATCCCTAAGTGCTCCTGATTCAGAAACTGCATGGCTAGGCTAGGCTAGGCTAGGCCAGGCCATCGGAGTTGGCAAGAAAGTTAATCTGACAAAGCCCTTCCAATTTCTCATGAAAATGAACACTCAAAGCCTCCCAAATCTCAAACAAACAAAACGTGTTAGTAGTTATTAGCTCTGTTGTTTGTAAACTACCCTGCTGGATAAGCGTTCACAGGCACGACCTTTGACCCTCCACTTACCCATTCCGAACTGCTGTGGCGTCGGCCACGGTGGCCGGCATGATGAAGAACGAGTTGGCCGACACCGCATCCTGGAAGCGGTTGATGTATCGCAGGAAGTAGGGTAGGTTGAGGCACACTCGCAGCAACTTCTCCGACCCGCCTGCCACACACAGACACACACTGAGTAAACACTAAACACGGTCATCTGACCACACACTCAGCTGGGAAAACGGGGCTAGTCTGCATGCCTTGGGGCCCAAAGAAGGTATACTTGCATTGCAGTCTATGGGAGTCATAGCACTCACCTAGTTCTTGTAAACTGGACACATTTTGGGAGATGAAGGCATTCTTCATTTTGGCTTGAGTAGCCTGATCTGTCGTGGACTGCTCATCACACTCACTCTCAGCCTGCAAACACCAACATGCAAGTTGGTCATTCTGAACATTACAGACGTGCTCTGATGTACTATGCCAGTTTCAGGGTGGGACAATAGTGTGACTGTGTGTGGAATTCCTGAATGCTCTGTTTAATAGAAGCCTTTCCTTTCACATAAATCTGATGAAAATGATGAAAACACAACAAGCAATGCCCACAAAAAAAGTTTCAGCTTTAATTGATTTTATTTTTATGGTGTTTGAAACATTTTTTATCGTTTGCAAACAACGACTGACCTGCATGTGCGGGGTGGGCGAGACCAAGATGGTGATGTCTGGGTTGAAGACTGAGGTCAGCTGATTGAAAAAGTTCATTTGCACTTCTTTGTGTCTTAACTCCGGGTTCACTGGGGAGGGTTGTTCCTTCTGGTCCTCCACTGTGGTCAGACACACACACACACACACACACACACACACACACACACACACACACACACACACACACAAAGTATCAGCACAGCTCAGCCTATCCCAGTCCCAGTGCTGAGAGCACCCATCTGGAAACGTGAGAGTGCAAATCCCCCCCTCTGACAGAGACAGAGGCAAACAAAGCTGCCTTTCTGCCAGCCTGGCACTGCTAAAGAGGAGAACACACACACACAGGCTAATACTAAACTACACTATCCTACACTACACTACACTACACTACACTAGGATGGGGGAAGAAAATAAAGACGCTGCCTTCTCTACCGTGCCATTTAAAGTAGGCCACGTGTGTAGGGTTGCTGGAAAGAACCGTCTTTGCCTAGCCAAATGTTATTACACTAAAATTGATATACTGCAAAAACAAATGTGATTAAAATATAAACAGAGCGGTACGGAAATGGACTCTGGATCTTGATTGTAAAACAGACTAGCATTTCAGCATACCAATATCTGGGACGGAGGCTCAATGTCACACACACACACACACACAGGGATGCAGGCAATAGACAGAAAACACTGGTAATATTAGCCTATTTAAGATTCAAGATCCAATACTTTATATTGCCATACAATTTGTAGGCCAATTGCTAGGGATTTGGCCCTGTGCTACAGGACACATACATACATACAGTACATCTACAGCATACTGTATGTGTGTGCAAACATCTATGTGACGCATAGTGGGTATAATATTGCATATTTAGATATGTGATGCGTTCAAATGTGCTCTATAGGGGAGAGAAATGTAAAACTGGGTGCTGTAAATCAAATCCAAGAATCCAGTCTGATTAGTATCAAATTCTAACAGGTCTGCTACTGCAACATAGGTCATGTGATTAAAGTTCCCAAACATCTTGTACAGACGCAACGATGAGCAGACAGTAGGCACCCAGTGTTTCCCCATACATTGACTTATTTGTGGCGGCCCACCACAATATCAACATTGACCACCACACAATGATTTTCCAGGTTGTACTAAATTGTGCTTAAATCTGGTTCATCATAACCACGCTATGCTAATTTGTTAAAAACTGTTGAAAATTAAGTTAATTCTGCAAAACCTACCACCACAAATGGAATTCAATTCTGTGGGAAACACTGGAATAGCATCACAAACCCCACTGGATCAGCCCATTTTGCATGAAGGTCAACAGCTCAACAGCTCAACAGCAGCATCGCATTTACATTTGACTTTACCCTACGTACTCTGCAGCACTCACAGTAAAATCAGCAGAAAACACAGGCCTATTTGCTTTAAGCCTTGCCGTGACACGCGTCTTCCTCTGTACACGAGATTGTGAGTGTGTGATCTGCACTTTGAGCAACTAACTAACTGTACGAGTAGCTGGTGGATGAGTGACCGAGGGTCCAGACCAGGCTAGCTCTGCCCTCACAGGATGCCCTCTCAAATGACACGGGTGATTTGATTTAAGGTTCCCGTACAGACAGACACCTTTCAACAAGGAAGTTAACATACCAGTCCAATATAGTAGTCTGTTTTAGCACAGATCGCACAGGTGACACTTCCTCAAGGCCGCCATAGTAAAAGCACTTCCTGTCAGCTGCTCGTGTGAAACGACATTCAATCACTCTCTCATCGACAGCAGGCAATGGACCAGCGTCTCCCACACTCATCTCTCAGCCAAGGCGGCGGCCGCTGACATTACTGTGGCTCTCCTCTTGGCCAACTCCCCTGAGCCTCCGCTGCCTCCTGTCAAGTCTGAGAAAGCGCGCCGCAGCACGCTCACTCCCACAGTACGTCTCCTGCTTGGCTTTAAACCGCCGCAAGCTGTAGGGCAGCCAAGCGAGAGCTCGGAGCACCTTGCCGCCGTGTGAAACTGCACACCCCAGGCCTGTTCTGGCATCCCGTTCGCTTCTCAGCTCCAAAGTCAACGAGGAGAGCAGACAGTGAGAAATAAGTGGGAAGTTAAGTGTGCCCTCATTTTCGTTTCTTTTCCCCAGAAGTAGGAGTGGGTGTGTGGGCTTCTGAAGTGTTCCTCTCACAAGAACTCTGTCAAATCAAACTAAAATCCCTCACCCCTGTCAAACTGTGATTGTGGAAAATACTAATGACAGAGAACAAGTGGAACAGCCATTTATTAAATCAGGTCACGCAATCACATGAGACCACAGTGCCATATTCCTCTGTGACGGAACTCTGTGCACCGACCGCAAATAAGACATGCTCCAGTATGTCATTAACTGGCAGGTAACTCTAGAGTCTGTCACGGAAGCAGAAGTGAGGCTGGTACTTATCTAACAGGAATACAAAAGCACAGATTCCCAAACTTGGTCTGATCACAGTTAAATGCCAGACGCTTGAATAAAGATCTCAAGGTAATAACAGCAATCAGCCTTTGAATGTTAAGAGTTTGGGCAGGCATTCAGAGTGCAGAGGCACCAGCAGGGCCAGGTCAGCTTGGGAACATAGGCCCACACACTCACCATCTGAGAGCGTCTTCACGGTCTGGGGGAGTTTGGCAGACTTCATCATAGCGGTGAAGGTGATGATCTCCGTACGATCCAGTCGACTGCAGCCTGTGCAGAGGCCCTTTATTAACAAGATTAGGTGCTTCTGCAGGGACAAAGACACAGAGAAAAAACCAGTTACACACAGCATATAACATAAGTTATAACTGTATTGGACTTTATTTATGTTCAGTACTGAATCAATGTCATTTGGCACTACCAAATGGGTAAGATTGCAGGAAAGAGTCTCGCACCTGTGAAACTGCACATGCTTCATCTGGGTTTTCCAGCCGCAGTAGAGAAAACTCAATCAATACTTTACAGGCGGCTGCTACCGACAGCAACTGAATTCTAGGGACTGGAGGCAAAAACGATAATTAATAAATGACACATTGCATTTAAACAGAATAAATTTGATACAATTTCATATTACTTCAATATTCACATGTTGTTGTGGGGAATATAAATTCATAGTTTAGCAGACAACATGTATAAAGGTCCTTTCACATTTTGGCAGTACTTCCAGCTACATATAGGCCATACAATACTAAAAATAATCAATTTACAATAACCAAGTCAGTCTACTTTTCAATGACAAAGCAAGATATTTCCTGACATGAACAACACAGGATGAGCATCACAATCACAAACACAACATAAAAGAGAATAGGATACATACTTTGTCCACATACTGTGGTGATGTAATGTGCAGAGAGGGCCACAAATGATGAGTAGAATGGCTCATACTGTTTGTCATGGTGTAGAATCTCTGATTCACTGCAAGAAATAAATGAAAACCAATTTAACATTTAGCCCATTTAAACGGTGCTACTGGGAAACAAACAAATCAGAAAATCATATTCTGTGCAGTGTTTGAAAAACCATAAAGGAATAGTTACCATGCAATTGCATGATAACTATTCCTTTAGAAAGTCAGTTTGCAAGAGGGGATAGCCTAATATTGTTCAGAATATAACCTAGTCTTAGGCGTTCAAATGCTCTTCATAGTCTGCAAGTTTCACTTCAGTTACGTCCTGTTGGCACTGATTGGTCCATCTGCTGCTTAGGTATGCTTACATGTCGAGTTGCCACGGCTGGTTAGTTTAAAAAATTGCTGTTGGCAACACCACTAACACCATAGAGATCAACTGTAAACTCACTGGAAGCGCAAATGTTTCAAAACATCTGTAGACGAGCTAAGCAAACAACAAGAGACGACGCTCGTTGCCGTTCATAACTTCACGGACTGTCACACCTTCAGTGCCAACAAGGTAGGGAAAACTCCTCGGGTGACGCATGATATATGCTTAGTTCAGTCTGCCATGCCAGTTTGGTAAGAAGCAATAACAAGTTCAACACCTGGGATGTAAACAGATGCTTTCGTTTTCATGAACTGGAAACTGACATACCAACAACCCCTCCTTGCACCATTTCTTGTCACTCCCAACCAGATTGCTAGAATGGCTAGCTAGCTGATAGCTCTCGGTAATGTTAGCTAGCTATTTACATGTTAGCTATTTTGATGGTCTGCTAGCTAGTTAGTTACTGATTTGGTAATCGTTCTTGATTTGACAGCAACCAACAAGTGAATGTACACTACTTGTTAGTAGCGATAAGCAGTTCATAGCTTAAGTGTGCATCATAGACTCAGTACACTATTGCACCATCCTAATTTCGGCCTGATGATGAAGCAGATTCTCTTGTAGCAACCGTGCTAGTTGGTTCGCTATAGACAGGCTAGCAAAATGATAGCCCAAAGCTATCGAATTGCTAACTAGCATAGCTAGTTAACTCACAGACAAAATTCTCTACGTTTCCTTTAACACCACGCTTAATTAATAGAAAGACATGGCGATATCTGACCTGTTAATGATGGATCCTATAAGCTGAGGTAGCTCTTTCGTTTCAAAAGCCGTGTACGACGCTGATAAAAGCGGTCGTACAGCGGCGGTCCACTCAGGTTCTCCATCTCCTCCACTCGACGCCATCTTGAGATTCTCTATTAGAAAATCCACGGGAGGAAATGAGGTTAATCACTACACGCTAAATAACAGGAAGTGTCGTCATTAAATTAATTTTTACATTAAAAAAAATGAAATAACAAATGACGTTTAATGATGATGTATTCTAATCCCTTTCCACTAAAGTTCCCCTGTGTTTCTCAGTTCAATTATTTATTCCATCTCAAGTGCACCACTCAAATAATGCACCAAGAGCATCACTCAAATTCACATCAGATATGCTATTAGGTTACAGATAGATAGATAGATAGATATATAGATAAAATGTATTGTTTTCATCCCATGAGAAATAAAACAAGAAAAACACTCTTGACAGTAGATGGAAATACAATTGTGAGATGACAGAATTCAGATTCCAAATGGGGAACTGACACTGTGATGCAAATAGTGATGCAGTCAGATGTTATGGAAGAGTGTGCCGTAGTGAAAACATTTAACAGCAAAGATATAAGTACATGTAATGAAACAATAGAATACTTTGTCTGATAGAAAATACAAAAAGTTGGAACAGCAATACATATTAACAATGCAACTTGTTTATTCAACCAGAGTGATGTAGCCTACATTCAGTGACCTGCCATTACAAATACACACTACCAATTTCAGAAGATTTGATGACAACATAGTGTTAATCTGAGCTATGCTGACTGAGCTTTATCAAGGTGCCACGCCTAATACAAGGACACAATTTGTTACAATTAGGAAGGTCCCAAATTTCAATACAGAAGGTAATAGAGGTGGATGAATAATGTCCTTGTCTTCATGTATTTGTTTAGTTTTGTTTGTTTACTCTGTCAATGTACTTTATATGTCACTCTTATGCCCTCCTTGACTTCATGTATTTCTGTTTTGTTTTGTTTGTCTGTTGTCACCATTATGTGTTTAATTTTACAGTGTGTGAGTGCTGTATGACTGCTGGCTATCTATATGTTTTGTCCTATGTCACCTGCCTAGGGACTGCAGATGAAAAATAGTTACTAATTCTGGCATATTTACATGGTGTTTTTTTAAGTATGTTTAAATAGTTCAGCTGGTAGAAGAAACCTTTTGCAGTTTTTAGTGGTCTTGCTTGCACACTTTAGACTTGTTGAGCTCCCTCCAGCCAGCTTTAGACGTGTAAAAGAATGATGTGTTGGGTCCGAACAGTTCAAGAAGGGTACACAGGCTGCTATTTTTGTGTATAACAGATGGTGTAATCATTTAATTACTTTTTTTTGTGGCGATGGTTTAAAATATAAACCCGTAATGGTTTGTCCCTCCTTACAATGGATAAGACATGACCAAGCATTTACCAAGACAAGCATTAAACATCTATTTGACTGATCTGGAATGCATTGACATGACATTTTTATATATAAATCCCATGTCAGATGATGTATGGGTCTGGTAAGCCTTTTAGAGTTCATATTTTCTAGGAAATGCAATAACATTCATGTTTTAAGTTTATACTGATTCCTTTGATTCAACCAAGAAAGTGTTCCAGTAATTCATGACCATACTTGGTAAACTAGAGGAAATGTCTGTTAGGCAGTATTGAACAGCTTTATCAACGGAAATGAAACATTTGCTAAACTTCTTAACATAAAAAAACAACCATTAATAAACAGTTCAGGTTAAAATCTAACTTTATTTTAGCTTCAGCTTCAGCAACAAATTATGATTTGCAAGAGGTTCAGAATAATTTAGTGTCAAGTTATGGAAAACACAGACATACACCTATTTTTTTACTCCAAAGTAATTGAATTTATAAAAGGCTTTTTCCTTAGCGATTTTATATAACAACTTATTTCGAAAGCATTAGCAAGATTATAAATTAATCAAACGCACAAAGTGATCACTGCTGATCATCTTATGTGTGTCCCATTTTTGTACCTTTAAGGAAGTCTTAAAAGCATCATAAATACTATTTACACACAAAGATGTTTCAGAGGAGAAAGCTTGACTATTCAAATTAAAACTTTTTAAGACAGACAAAAACATCCAGTGCATCAGACCAAATGGTCAGAACTAATTACTTTAGCTAATTTCACATCCTTAAAAAATGACAACAAATCAACATCTTGCAATCAAAACAAATGAAAAAAAAAACAAACAAAAAAACATAAATACTAATTCAAAATGGCTTTCCCAACAGGTTTATGCTTACCCCTGAATGTGTCTCCAGCTCCACATAAGAATACAATGGACAAAATAGCCATTGTGTACAAAAAGAAAAAGACGATACACAGGAAAATTGTTTCAGCACTCAGTTCTACGTCTCAGAATCTGGAGAGAAACTTCAACTGCATTGTGAATGTAACTTAGCAACATCCCCTTCTTCATGTTTATCATATTTGTACAATTTGTTTTTATGCTAAATGTTATTCTCATTTCACTCATTCAAATACGCAACTCCATTTCTGCAGAGAATTTCACAATCGTACCCCACAGAATAGTGTACCTTGAAAGGCACAAGACACACAAATGTAAGATAAATGTAGGCAAAGTGAATGAGGTGAAAAAAAACATTAATGAACCATCGACTGACATGAAGTGTAAAATTGGTTTCCTCGAACACATTTATTCTTCCAAACGCAGGCAGGCACCTCCTCAAGGCAGCTCTGTTTGCCATCATTATCAAGACATAATTCTTCTTGCAGAGTAAGACAGGCTTCTGGTGGTCCCCTGGCATTGGCCACATTAAAGACAGGACAGGGGGCGGTTGGTTGCCTGGTAGCAGTGTCCAGGGAGGGTGGGCAGCCTTATCGCCATGCACGATTCAGCAGTTTCACCTCAGCAAGTCTTTTGCTGATCATGGTGGCAAAGAAGAGTCCAAGCAGCACACTGCTGATCAGTACATAGTCATAGTCATCCTTCAGCACATCAAACTGTTTAGAGGGGTACACACGCGTCTGGTAAATGTCCAAACCATACGCCACCACCTGTTGAGAGGAAAAAAGAACATCAAATTCAGGTACCTAGACAAAGATTTTGAATAGTCTTTAAATTATATATTTAGTAAGAAAAGGTTACATAGAATGTATAGTCTCACCAGACATGTAGACTCTAGACCAGAAGGGGCAGTGTATATTCCCCTCACTCTTGATACAGTCTGGTTGTAGTTGACAAACCACTCAGTTCGAATGGGCAGTTCTGGTGCATAAGGAATCAGATTCTCCTCCCTGAAAACCATACAACAGTACTGTTTGAACATTTTATTTCCACACTCAAAGTTTTTATTTTATTTTTATAACAAAAACTAAAGTTTAGGCAAGGTTAAATTATACCTTCATCTCAATTGACCTTACTTGCCTTGCCTTTATGCAGTGAGGGGCATT
This sequence comes from Alosa sapidissima, assembly GCF_018492685.1. Taxonomy (NCBI): domain Eukaryota; kingdom Metazoa; phylum Chordata; class Actinopteri; order Clupeiformes; family Clupeidae; genus Alosa; species Alosa sapidissima. The sequence continues at coordinate 9,236,068 of NC_055963.1, forward strand.
TTGACTCACCTGCTCTGGTCAGAAACCTGCTCTGGTCTCCTTGGGTCCAGGAACATCTTTGGTAAGGACAGGATAGCCCCTGATGGAAGCCCCACTAACCAAACACATAAACATAGCCAATTATAAGCAACGGACATGATGACAGCTAGCTCCTGATGCATAGCAATGACTACGCCTGTGATGACTAACATTACAGACAAACGGCCCAAACATTAGGCCCATGATGATTAACCTGGTGCGCGTTTCCCAAAACCATAGTTGCTAACTAAGTTAGCCACTTTGTTGGTTGCAATGCAATTTTCCATTGCCAACCAACTAAGTTGCTAAGAGGTTAGCAACTATGATTTTGGGAAACGCACCCCTGAAGAGAACACTATCAACAAACAACAAAATAACAACAACAAAATGTCTAACAACAAACGTAAAATAGCCATGCTATGCTCCTAGTTCTGTTTCCTAAGGCTGAGCTTACCCAGCAGGTGTCTGCTTGTGATGCCCTTCTCGGTGAGTGTGGCCTCCAGGGTACTAATGGGGGAGGGGAAGATGTAGGACTGCTGCAACACCTGAGGAGGGTGAGGCCGATCGAGGGAACTGAACACGGTACTGTTGTACAGCTCGGTTCCCTCAAACAGCTCCAGGACAGAGAACTCAATCCTACGGGCTTTTAGGTTCCAGTACTCATACTGCAGGAAGGTGGGAGTACCGGAGAGAGAGAAAGAAAGAGAGAGAGAGAGAGAGAAAATGAAAGGGAGAATAATGAGCAGAAATAAAAAAGGCTCTGAACAATGCAAAGCAAATACATCTTACTCATTCTAAATTAATGTCTACATAGAATTTCAGTTTATACACAGAGACACAGAGACAAAGCCTTCAGAGCTGGAGATGTAGCTGGCCTAAGAACAGTGAGGGCTAACCTGTCCCAGGGCATCAGGAAGGCAAAAAAGGATTACACAGACAAAATAACAACACACTTCAAAGACAGCAGAGATGCACAGAGCCTATGGCAGGGCATACAGGCCATCACTGACTACAAGCCTGCGCCACGGAGCTGTGAGAACAACACCTCTCTGCTAAATGACCTGAACAGTTTTTTCGCCCGTTTTGAAGCACAAAATGACACTCACCCACAGAAAACCCCACCTCCCCCCCACGACCAACCCCTGTACCTGTCCTCTGCCAGCGTGAAGAGGACACTAGCCACCATTAACCCACGCAAAGCAGCAGGCCCAGACAACATACCAGGACGAGTGCTGAAGGACTGTGCAGAAGAGCTGAAGGATGTTTTTACAGACATTTTCAACACCTCTCTGGAGCAAGCAGTCATCCCATCACTTTTCAAAACTGCCACCATCATACCCGTGCCAAAGAAATCATCACCATCATGCTTCAATGACTACCGTCCTGTAGCACTCACGCCCATAATCATGAAGTGCTTCGAACGGCTAGTCATGTCACACATCAAAGCCACCCTACCCCCCACCCTGGACCCCTTCCAGTTTGCATACCGAGCCAAACGATCCACGGAGGATGCAATCTGCTCTGCCCTCCATCCAGCCCTCACCCACTTAGACAATAAAGACTCATATGTGAGAATGCTGTTCATAGACTTCAGTTCAGCATTCAATACCATAATACCACAACAACTCATCAGCAAACTGGACAAGCTAGGATTCAGTACCTCCCTCTGCAACTGGCTGCTGGACTTCCTGTTGCAGAGACCACAAGCAGTACGTGTCGGGGACAACACCTCAAGCACTCTGACCCTGAGCACGGGGGCCCCTCAAGGGTGTGTGCTCAGCCCCCTGCTCTTCACACTGCTAACACATGACTGTACAACCACACACAGCTCCAACCATCTGGTGAAGTTTGCGGACGACACAACACTGGTGGGCCTCATCACTAAGGGCGATGAGGCTCACTACAGAGAAGAAGTAGACCTGCTGGCTAAATGGTGCAAGATGTCAGCAAGACCAAGGAGATTGTTGTCAACTTTCAGAGAGGCCACAAACAACTGCCACCACTGTCCATTGACGGAGATGCTGTGGAGAGAGTGAGCAGCACAAAATTTCTGGGGGTGCACATCAGCGACGACCTCTCCTGGACCACCAACACAGCATCACTGGCGAAGAAAGCCCAGCAGCGCCTCTACTTCTTGCGCAAATTGAAGAAGGCAAGTGCCACGCCTCCCGTCATGACTACATTCTACAGAGGGACCAGAGAGCATCGTCTCCAGCAGCATCACAGTGTGGGGCGGAAGCTGCACAGATCAGAACAGGAAGACCCTCCAGCGCACTGTTAACACAGCTAAGAGGATCATTGGAGCACCACTCCCCTCCCTGCAGGACATTTACACCACCCGCCTCACCCGCAAAGCACTAATGATTGTCAAGGATACAACCCACCCTGCACACGAACTGTTCAGCCTCCTGCCCTCTGGAAAGCGGTACAGGAGCCTCCGCTCCCGCACCACCAGACTGGCAAGTAGCTTCATCCACCAAGCAATCAGGATGCTGAACACTCTACCCACTCTCCCATCACTGACAGCCCCCCCCCACCCACCAGCCAGCCAGGAACCCAGGAAACTAGGTCCTGTCTACCCTAACCCCCCCCAACACCGCCCTGTGGAACTGCACTGTGACTGCGCAGCCTAACGTGTTGCTGCTTCACATCAAGCCTGATATACTTGAAATTACTGCATACTGAATATCAATGTAAATATACAGGTCACACAAGCACAAGTTTAAACTTCATGTAACTGTTAAGACTATATAAATATACAACACAACTACCTCTATTTTTTTTTTTATATATATATGTCCTATATTTCTATTTTGATACATACATGTTCTATATTTCAGTCTTGCACTTTAATTTAATGTTTATTGTCTATGGCTATGTCTATAGTATGTCTATGTCTGTATTTAAAGTATGTCTATGTCTGCATGGGAAAGTAAGAAACGAAATTTCAATTCTTTGTATGACCAGTGCATGTAAAGAAATTGACAATAAAAAGCCGACTCGACTCGAGTAGCAGCAGAGCAGTGAATGATAGTTAAGTATTGCTCACCACCACCCAGTTCTCAGAGTGCACAAAGTGGACGGGTCCTCGAGCCTTCCTCTGCACAGCCTCATGGATGATGCGTCCAGTCACGCCGTCGATCAGGAAGATCCCCACAAAGCTGCGCTCCTGGTGGGGGTCCGTGCTCTCGGTCACCACCGCAAGGAGGTTAGGGTTCAGATACTGAGGGGAGGAGAGGGTGAGAGAACAAGCTTTTTAGACAACATTGTATATACACTATCTGAGGTTGTTATGTTGGTTTGGATTAAAGTATGGCAGGTATAGTAGGCAAGGCAAGGCAAGTTTATTAATAAAGATAATTTCAAACACAGAGGCAAGTCAATGTGTTTTACATAAACTGAAGCAAAACACTGTACATGATAGTACATTTTTTTTGGGGGGGGCAGCCGTGGCCCACCCAGTTCTCAGCCGTGGCCCACTGGTTAGCACTCTGGACTTGTAACCAGAGGGTTGCCGGTTCGAGCCCCGACCAGTGGGCCGCGGCTGAAGTGCCCTTGAGCAAGGCACCTAACCCCTCACTGCTCCCCGAGCGCCGCCGTTGAAGCAGGCAGCTCACTGCGCCGGGATTAGTGTGTGCTTCACCTCACTGTGTGTTCACTGTGTGCTGTTTGTATTTCACTAATTCACCGATTGGGTTAAATGCAGAGACCAAATTTCCCTCACGGGATCAAAAAAGTATATATACTTATACTTAAATAAATAAAAGCATTAGGACAAAAAGTAGGAATTTCACCACTTTAGGTGCAAGGCCACTTGGCCTTAAGTGGGTCATATTTGGTGGGCTGCACAAAGGCCACATGTCAGGGCACCAAAGCTATAGGCTATAGGCTATAAAAATGATCAAAGTTGTATTTAGCCCATCACAGCAGTAGACCTGCATCACTGTATGAAACATTACAAAAACATGAAACATGACATATTACATAGAACTGTAAATCATCTGATCTAATATTTACAGATATATAGGCTATAGTTAACATTTATTTTATATTTGTCCTGTTATGAAATCATGTATCGAACAATTTAAGCACAGCTCAGCTTTAAGAAACTCAAATAGCCTAGATGCATGCTTAGCATTTTGTGATCATTAAGGCTCCTTTCACAAACTCTTAGTCAGCTGTATATCCTCTGATTTTAATATTTACCGATATCTAGGCGGTATTTGTAACCTTTATTTTGTATATGGCCTGTTATAAAATCATGTAGAACAATTTCAACACATTTTGAAACCTAAAGACCAAAGTTGGAGACATGAATGTAGACCTTGCTGCAAATTTAAAACCGGAATACTCTGGAACGGCTAACTGTACAGGGGATTGCTTTACACCTTTGTGTTCGGTAATGGTTTGTTGTGTGTTGAACGAAGAGTTCGTGAAGAATTCCACCGAGATGAATGGGTAGGGAGATGGGCGCAGAACCTCGTGTAGCCTAAGTTATGATTAAATATAATTATATTATTTACCTTTCTCGCAAACCGTTCACCACAGCAGTTAGAGGCTAACATAATTTAAAAGCTGAGAAAAAGCTTTTTTATGAGTGTGATACATGTGTCTGTGTGATGAGTAGGCTACTTAGCGATCACAAGTATTTCAACTGAGAAGAATGGGTGAATTTGGACGCATTTTCTTTCTTGCGCTGTCATTTTCTCCACTGCTTAAGACTGAATTAATTTGCGCTGTAAATGCTAAGATTATTTTGACAGGCCATAGGCTAAATAAAAATAGCTAAAGACGGACGCAATGCAGAATATTGAAAGAAGGGGGCACCAAGGCCACAGTGGCTGTAAACCTTTGATTTTCAAAGGGGCATCACGGCCAACGTAAGCGGCAACGACGGCCAACGCAAGGGGCAACGACGGCCATGGCCATCGTGAAATTCCTACCCTGGTTGTAATTAATGTTTTAATCTACTTAACAGACTAATAGATCAAAAGTAAATACAAAGTTCATAGTAGAGTAGAGGAAGAAGGTAGGTTGATTGTTGATTAATGATTGAAACGCTCACCTTGTAAAGCACACTGCGGTCTCCCATTACGCGACCCTGGGAGTGGACGTGCTCATTGGGCCGCTTGCCTTTCACGGCCACAATCTTCTGGACCTCTGGGGAGAGTACCACCTCCCAGATCAATTCAGTGGACAGATCCTAGCATGGACACAAAGTCGCAGAAGATCACACAAGGTCACACAAAAAAAAAAAAAGAATGCTTTTGGCATGCTCTACAGTCTAGACCAATCAGTTCCATCAGAGATGGATGCTCACCTTGCGGAGGCGGAAGCCAGACAGCCTTCCCTGGCTGGTGTCCACCAGGTAAAAATATATTGAGGAGGCAGACTCCTGAAGCTGCTGCAGCACATTCTTATTGGAGGGGAAGGCTGTGACCTGCCAGGAGGATAGATGAAGATTTATAGAGATAAATGTATCAGAGTCAGGTCACAATGCTTCCTATAGTCTCCATAGTTCTATAGACTCGGTAATTTTGAGGACATCTTTTAGAAAAATCAAGACATACTGTATATAATGTTTAAGTTTTTATGTTTAGGAATCAAAGCCAACAGGTCTTGTTGTTTTTTTGTGTCACATTCAACTAGCTTAGGTACTGGTCCCATGGCCACTGAACTCACCTTGTACTGGTCATCAATGAGTAGTAGGATTTTGCCATAGTCCTGATCCATCAATGGCAACAGCAAAGACTGAAGTACTGGACGTGGCAAAGTAGGCAAGGTAATCTGACTCTTCTTCCCAAAAATGGGGTTGAACACATGTAGCGATGCCAGACCAGTCTCCTATTAAAACCAACCATAAAATATGTAAGTATTTAAAAGTATTGGGCTGTAGCATAAAGTGCTGAGACATATTAACACTTTAACTTTATTCAACAGTAAATTCAATTCAATACCTTATCCTTCACCAGCAGAGTGCATTGAGGTGGGTGAGGGAAGTGAGCGGTGGTCCTTTGCACCATCAGTTTAAAGGCCGAGTTCGGCTGGATGTTCTCAAGGTAGTGCTTCCACAGGATGCTCCCAGATTTGCTGTCGATGCCAAAGAGCTGTAGAAGGTAATTGACTTTATGTTATAAATGGAAGCCGACCAGCCATACTGGTGATTACCAAATACATGAACATACAGTAAGGACCATGATGGTCTATTTGTGTGTGGATTTTACAGCGAGTTTCATTTCAACGTCTGATGAACAACTGTGAGGGCATTACCTGTCAAGCAGCTGAAACGTACCTTTCCAGAAGCGGTCACCATCACCATCATCTTCTGCAGATTGAACTCGTCCCGGGACAGCGTCTCAAAGGTGACCTCGTTTTTGACCTGGCTGCGAGGCTTGCGGGCATCGTAGAAAAGCTTCCACAGGTGACCGATCCACGCCTGCAGCAGGATGAGCTGGGAGGACAGGCGCTTCAGCACCATGGCAAACAGCCCATCTACAGACAGCACAGAGGAAGAAAATAAGTTCTCTGCCATACACAAAAGCAACACTATCTTTTAACTATATATCAATATGCCTGACAATTTTAGTATAATAGAAAAGTACAATGGAACAGTCCTACTTAACAATGCTCTCTATATATCTATATCTATATATATATATATACACAGTATTCGTTGAAATATCAGACACTGATATTCTCGGTTTTCAAAAACATCCATACATGTTACAGCAACTTTAAACACTGCACAGACACACACACACAGCTCGGAGCACCCACAGCTTGAAATGAAAAACAAGGAAAAAAAGAAACATACAGGATTTAGAAATTAGAAGGAAGCTTGTCACTTTACCTTGAATTGCTGGATCCAAAATGCAGCAGTTAGAAAAGGCAAAGAAAATAAACATGAAACATAAGCAACAGGAAGACAGAGAGGAACGAGCCCAGCACAGATCACAGGAAGTTGCGGTAAGAACTTCAGACAAACAGGAAAGCTCAGACCAGTCATACAAAGCACATGGACAACATCCTTTACATGAAGACTTAGGATATGGTGCCAGTGAATTCACATAGGTTTACTGAAGTAATGGCAGACAATCAAAAGTCAGTTGGCAAGACATAACAAGCTCTTAAGGCTAACAATATTAGGGTTTGACTGTTAACACTGTTTTGAGATAGGTGAAGTAAAGTTTAGTGTACAATTAGACTTGTTTGTATAACATGGGTAGGATTTTAAGCAACACAATACCATCTCCACAGATCAAATCACTGTAACTTACCAATAAGGTCTATATGTCTCTACACGTTCTAAGGGGACACCTATAAATCACTTTACCCGCTTTCTTTCCAAACTCTCCCTCCAGCTCAGCTTGGGTTCCCGTCAGAGGCAAATCAACCATTTCCATGGTAACCACATCAGCTAGTGCCTCCTCCCGTGACCAGACCACTCGACCTGCACAGACAAGCATGAGATGAGTTCCACGTCTGAGACATTTAGCAAAAAAAAACAATCAATAAAACAAACTAGTAAACTCTGAACCACGCTACTACTTCATGTGAAACTGCCCACCTGGCTGTTGTAGGAAGGTTAGAGCAAAGTCCTCGGTCTGCACCATGGCTCTGTAGCCCACAGAGTCATCTTTTTTCAAGAAGGCCTGAATGTGCAGCTGAGAGAGAAACAAACACAGGACTCATCAGCTCAGTTTCTGTTTAAAAGTTAAACTGCTTTAATTAAAAAAAATAAAAAAAAAAGCTTTTAAAAGTCTGGTCTTTCAGAGGTGTGCCGTTTGTCTAACATGTCTGTAACAATATCCAGTGTACAATTGAGTAGAATACACAAAGCAGCCATAACTGCAAATAAAATGACTTGACTTGACTTCCCCTACTCACTTTATTTGGCTTCCCGCCATTTGGGTCCAAGTGGTAGATGACAGTGGTGTCTAATAACCTTCGGCCCGTGTCGACGGTGAAAAGGTTGATGCTGCAAGCCTATTGGAGTTAATGATGGTGATCACTGACAACTTATGAACCAATAAGGACCAATGGGTCGATTGACAAGCTAAACATATAAAATCCATGAAATCATTGTTCTCAACCTGAGGCTTTCACACAACTTACAGTTTCATTTTTGGGCGTCATTACTCCAGCTACAGTCTTCTCCCCAGTAGTGGCAAATGCAGCCAATCTTGACTGTGAAAAGAGAAAAAAAAATCAGCAAAAAAGTACTCAGATATATGTGTTTCCCATACATTGACTTATTTGTGGCGGCCCACCACAATATTAACATTGACCACCACACAATGATTTTCCAGGTTGTACTAAATTGTGCTTAAATCTGGTTAGCATCATAACCACAAATGGAATTCAATTCTCTGGGAAACACTGATTCCATGCTCAAATGAAGGCTCAAATGAATCCCTCTCCTGTGAAGCGGTTTTAAGAGCCAAACGTACAGGTTTGAAGTCCCTGAGGGTGGCGATGATGCCGTTACTGAGCTGGAGCAGGATGTGGTGTTCTGGGCCCAGCTGAAGGAAGAAGGCCGTGAGGGGAGGCCTCGCCGGGTGGGGCTGGGTAGCGGTGAGCACAGGCTGGAAACCAGGGGCCACTTCCAGGTCCAGAGACTACAGGGGAAGATGACAATCATTAGCCTAGAGACTACCCACACAGTGCAAACAGTCTGAACTTCACAGGTAAGTATGCAAACACACACACACACACATCACAAACCTGTAATAGGATCTGGTTCATCTCAGCCTTCTCTTCAGAGTTCAGCGGCAGGGTGTACAGGGAAAGGGTGATGGGGTCGATGCATAACAGGATACCTGCTCCAACTACCACACAGCTCTCCTCCAAACTGGACATCCATGGGGCTTCCACAGAGGTCTAGTGATGATATTAGTATGAGAAGTCTTGAGAATTTCAAGAGATCACATTTGAAATGTGCATCCTGTGCTCTCTATAGATAACATCTATACCATTTAATCGTCTGCCTAAGTTTAGGGAAATACAACCACAGAAAACGTTTACCTGTTCCATAATTTCTCCATCCTCTATGTTATACGAAATGATGACTATGTGAGAATTAGGAACCAGTCCCAGAACCAAGACCTCTCCTTGACCTCCTGAGTAGACAGTTTGGTACTGCACTGTGTCACTGCAAAGGTAAATTAAAAATCTCATTCATTAATCCATCATTTCCTGACCTTACACTGTGTTATGTTTAGCACTAATCACAAGCTCATAATATACCTGTCAGGAAGGTTTTCCACCCATTTCTGATGACCATTGGAGAGGTAGTGGACAGAAATAGCGGATTTCTTGAGTACAGCTACATATTTGACAAAGTCTTGCACACCAATGAATGCTGCTGATTGAAAACTGCAAAAATAAATTAAAACCATTCAAGTTCATAGATTATTCGCTTTATCTTCAGGAACATTTCACTATCAACACTTAAATAGGCCAAATATTAATGGCTGTTTTTATTTTTTTATTTTCCCCACCTTCCAGTGTCCAGCACAATTTCCCAGTTCAGACCGCCAATATTGGTCTCCCAGCAGCGAAGCAGACGTCCATTTCCGACCACAACAACAGCATCTAGGGGTATAAGTAATATTATCAAACAGGCTTATTTTAATACTTTGATGACTCTTTGATGATCTTAGTGGGGCTTAAACTCACCTTGCCCATGAACAAGAAGAGTGTCAATGCTTCCCTCTGGTCCTGTTTTATCCACATGTCTCCAGACTGTGTGAACAACAACAAAAAAAAAAAAATCACCACACTTTATTCTGGTGGCACTGGCATACATACACCACTAACAGTTCTTTCTCCATCTCTATGAACATGGGGTGAACTCCCGAAGTATGCGGTGGTGACACTCGGATTGGCTGACATCACTGTCTTAATATACCCAGCGGATCTCAACTGATAATATAATTTAGATTTTCGAAATATGAGACCACATGATAGGAACAAGGGTAGTCGTAAGGGACTACTCACATAATTCTCCAGTCCTGGAATTCAATGAGGCAAATATATTCTTCTCCGTTGCGACCAAAAGCTTCTTGGATGCTTGAGAATGGGTATCAAAGAAGGCGAAACGCACATTGCCCACGTACTGCTGTCTCCTGTAAAACGGTAATGTTAGGTACGTTAGAGACACTGTGTGTCAAAATTGCAGATAACAATGTATCTGACAAGTAGACACAAATGTTGCATTACACATTGGGCAAGGCATCCTACAGTTTAGCTGCCTAGCTAACGTTAAGTACAATAACTAAGTCTTTTCAAAGTGTTTGGTAACCTTTAACTGGTATCATCATTAGCAGACGATGCCCAACATTGACCAAACATTATATACTTTCCCAACAACATCATAACTCAATGGCAACATCATTAGACACGTCGAGTCAAGAGATTACAATGTCGACAGCTCCCGAGCTGAAAGACTACAATTTTGACATTGGCAGCTAGCTGGCTAATAGCTGCTACAGCTATAAGCTAACTACAATATTACACCTGCCAAGTTACGCAAGATAAATATGTCCAAATGCCTTCTGAACCATGTGTTATCACGATGTTCTGCTATGATGACTACATTAGCAAGTATAATTTCCCAATCTACCGGCTTTCCCTGCCAACCTAGCTTGTTAGCTAAGTTAGCTAGACAAGCTAATTTCAATGAAATTGTAACCTTCTGTTAGTCTACTTCTGCAATTTCAAACTACTACGTCATGCAATGTTCACGTCTCTTATCAAATACTGAATACTTGCCAATCAAACTTCCCCACTTGGTCTTCAAATACAGCATCTGTACATTTGAATAGATACAAAAAGATAGCAAAACCAAATTTTAGCCAAGACATGTTGCAACTCTAGTCGAGGCTGCAGCCTGTCTCGGTTTATTTCCCAGAATCCCGTGCGAATGACCCAAAGCTCCACTCAGCATCCGCAAGCATGATGAAGTTGGATGATTTTCACCGAACCTCATTGCGTAGATCTATTTGCAGTCTTTCTTACATTATTTCAGAGATCTTTTTCAACATCCACACCACCCAGATCACAAATAATAATCCTGCCCGACCCCTGTAATCAATCTCCCACAGTCTTGTGTAACGTTGTACTGTTTCATTTTATTTATGCCCTACAGAAGAAGGACTGACACGTTCTTTCATTGCCCAACTTTTATTTAATCTGTGTAATGCAGACTACCTGTTTTGAGAGCTGAGTTAGAGTAGCTCGGCTGAATCACAACCACTAGGTGGCGATGTGATATAGTTTACGGCTCTGGTTTATAGCAGAGCCATAGCGCATATTCCCATCAAAACCAAAACAGTTACACCTCGTGAAACTTCTGTGAAAGACAGGGATATGGTATGGATATAAAACGCTCAATTTAATAAGAGTGTTCAGGTGATATGTCATAGCAACTCAAAGGAGAGTAATGCGTAATTGGAGATAGTTTGCAGGTAGGCTTGGTTTATTGTTTAAGGCTACTTCCAATAAAAAAAAAAAAAATAGCCTGGCTAAGTAGCCTAATTTCAAAGCAGTGTATAGGCTGTTGCTTTATCGACAGATGTTAGAACCATTATACGTTCAAATGAGTCCAGGGGCGGTATCTTGACATTGGCTTCCAAATGAAATAGGAACCAAAGCAACCTGCGCTCCAGCTCCTCCCTGGATCAAAGGAGGGGTTTTCTGTGCAAATGTCAATTGGCATAATGACCGTTTTCAACTTGCGTGCGCGGTGCATCAAGCTATGTTCCTCACGTGCTGAATCAGCGGTGGATTCGTCTACTATTTTTTAAGTGCGTTACAAGTGACAACTGTGGCAAAAAGAAAACACGCATCTCCGCTTAGACTGCGGTGAAAGAGTTTTCATTAGAAGGATGCGACTGAAACAAATTACAGTTCATGCGGAACTTTTAACACATTTATAGTGTTAAATAGGCTACAACATTTCTAAAATGAATCTACATAGCGCTATTAGCCTTTTAATATTCATCACTGGGATCCATGCAGCTAGTGCTCTTGGGAACCTCCAGCCGTCCATGTGAGTATAGATAATCCTCAATTTATTTTGAATAGCTGAATAGTCTAACCCTAGCTTTGTGTGCGCGCGTGCGTCTCTCTCTCTGTGTGTGTGTGTGTGTGTGTGTGTGTGGTATGCTATAGACTGAAAAGACCTCTGTTAATTTGGGTCATCAACACAGGTCCATAAACTTCCACATTAAGTCAATGATTAATCATATTCTGTATTAATCAATATTACCTTGCAATAAATACCACAGCCTATGTGTTATTGGTGAAGTTATCATGTCATCTTTTCTGTCTGCAGGCCAAATGTATGTGTGGAGCAAGAGACAATCCTGAGGCATGAGACTCAACCTTGTGTGCAGACCTTCACCAGGATGGTCAAAGTATGGAAGCAGGGATGCATGGGACACCCCTGGTGTATGAGCTATGAAAGGAGGTGTGTGTTTACTGTATGTGTGTGTGTGTGTGTGTGTGTGTGTGTGTGTGCGTGTGTGTGAACCTTGAAACTTCTTTCATCTATTTGTCTTCTCTCATCTCTTTTTCTGAAATATACAATTTATCATCTCACAGCTGAGCTTGTGCAAAGCTTAACTCAGTGTTTAATCTACTTGATCAACTGACGAGTACCATAGCAGGCTGTCTTATGATTACATCTGTGCTTGGTCAGTCTGTCAGACCATTTATTCACAGTTATGACTGAGAAAGATGTAGGGATGAAATTCAAGACAGTTACCATGTTGTGAAAGCAGTCCCTTACAGGCTGTCACCCACTTAATCAGTCAGCACACTCAGGGTTCCCGTTCACTCATACAATCACTCATACAAAAGACTACATGTTTTAAAAACAACTCTTTCTTGTCCTCGATAACCTCAGTGTCATCCAGTGACATGTGTTCATGTGTCAATCAAATGCTGCCTCTGGCGTTTGGTTCATTTTTTCTTTTCCAGACGGATTTTGGGAAATGATGTAACAGGGTTAAAGTCAAGGTCAAATTTCTGACAAGACAGTGTACCTACATAGAAATAATATTACCTGTTATGTAATTTTTTGAGGTCAGTTTCTCTCCGTAATGCTTTACCAAATGATTTTTGGAACAAGAGGTCAGGAAGGCAGAGATCCATTGTAATCAAATGTTTTGTCCAAACAGTCCTTTGTTCACTGACTGACACAGAAACCCAATCTCTTGTCTGCCGTTGTATGGGCTTAGTTGGAAAGTGATCCTCTCGGTGAGAGGAGGTTATTAAAGCCCTCAGACGCTTTATGTATCAAAGGGAAAGAGCCAGACCCTCAGAACTATCAGAGCTCAGGACAATTACATGCGCTCTGAACAAACCACATTAAATAAGGACTGAGCGGTGACATTTTGCAGATGGGACGAACAAATGCTGAACTAATTGGGCTTTAAAGCCAGCAGGTCTTGCAGTTGTCTTGCCACTGGTATTGCAAGCTTTTGGCTGGAAGTATTTTAGGAGCTCTCCTTTTTGCTGATAGTTGTCCTCAAGTGTCTGATTCTATTCTAGGTTGTCAAGTCTATCTTTTTATCCTAAAAGCATTCTTTAATTGGCAGCAAAAAAACATTAGTGCCCCTGCACAGCTGTTGGGGAAATACCACTTGTTCAGCTTGTCAGTATCATCGATCCCTTGGAGAGAGAATGAAGCCATCTTTCAAACACATCACTTAAGCCGGCTTTGAGTGTTTACTGTACGGCATAGCTGGGGATGGCTTTGACGACAGGCTAGGCTTCTATTAGGGGTCATAAAGAGTGCAGTATGTGGCCACTGGTGTGTGTTTTCAGGTGTTTTCAGTTGAGTTTCAGTTGAGTTTCCAGCATTCTCTTTTAATGTTCACACCTGACACATTCATTCCTCTTTAAATTTGTTTATGGTATTTTGTACTTCTACCATCCTTGACCTCGATTTCATATATATTTTTTGCCTGTAGGACTGCATATTATATTGCCTACCGGCAGATGTACAGACAGGAGTATCAGACAGTGTTCAAGTGCTGCTCAGGATGGTCACAGCTCAACGGAGAGACCGGATGCCTGTACCGTAAGTGTGTCCCGTCTCTAATTTCACACCCGCACTACACAACACTCCTCATAAAAGAGCCTTTTGCCTGGGAACGCAGACTATTTTGGGGCTCCACTTAAAGGCAAACTGTGCAATTATCCTGCAGTGTCAGAAGTAGGGAAAATAGAAAGTTTTATTTGTCACTAAGATCTAAAGAGTTGATTTCCATCTCCAGCACTGGAACCAATGCATCTCACATGTTTAGTTGTGGTTTAGCATTGTGCTGTTTGATTTGAACCTTTTAAAATCCATACAGGATGTTTTTGGAACTAAAATGGCCCTCAACATGCCTCAAGCTGATTGCACTTTTAAAGGGCACAGTGTTTGTTGTTGTTGTTGTCTTTGTTCTTATTTAAGACATAAAATGGTAATGTTTTCCCTCCTGGGTTATCCAATCATCATACTTTCTTTGATAAAACAGAGGCCCTCTAAAACAGAGATGGGGATGTTTTGTTTCAATGAAGGCACGTGAATTAGTCCCCAAACTCTTGATGAAGACAAGCCCTCTTTCTCCCTGTGTTGTGGCACTCAGTGTCTGTGTCAGTGGCCTTGGAGCGAGACGCTGCCTCCTTGTAGGTATCAAAGGACTTATCCCCTGTTACAGATGAGATCTGGCCCAGGGCCTGTGGTCAGATTTTACGCTGGAGTGGCATTGTAATCACCAGCTGCATACCACACACAGCATCCTTGGTGAAGAAGCTTTTTTTTTATCCTCTTCATTTTTTATCCTCTGCATTTCCTTTCCCATATATTCTGTTTGCCCACTGTGTTGTTTGAGCCCGTCCCAGGTTTTGATGTACTGCAAGGGCACCATTACATTGGAGCTGCTTTTGAGGGGAAATTAGTGGGGCCTAATTCATTGAGCCCACTAGGGCTGTCTGTTGGCAAGGACCTCATGATACGATACACATCACGATACACGAGTCACGATACAATAGATCACGACATATAGTGATACAATACATATTGCGATATATTTCAATACTTTTTACCGAAAATGTAAACATACAGTAGAGCTGGAAACACAATTTGCTGTGTACCTCCTGGGCAGTATAACATTTAGATCATATTATACTGATGATTCAGAAGACAAATAATAAAGAAATATCGCAATAGTCAGCTGTATAGACATTTGACCAGGGGCTCAATGTGTATTTGGGACATCAACACAGGTGTTACCATGTTGAAGATAAGATCTTCATTCTTCAATAAGGTCTGTCAGTTTTTACTGGAATGACTTTCAAAGCCACGGATTAAAATATAAAACCACTGATAGAATATTGACTAAGAAGTAAAAAAGTTTATTAGACACTTCTAGCTCATACAAAAACATTTACTTTATCAAAACCATCTTAAAGTATCTTCCTAAGCTGCAAACCATTATGAGTGGTAAGAATATGCTTAAGTAGTGTGCTAAACAAAAACTATAAACTGAATCCACATGCTAGACTTTCCTACAAAGACACCTCCTAAATATTAAGCCCTGCCAAATTCACTTTTTTCACAAGTTATCTAGTATCATGTAATAAATACCAATCCCTCATAGTTTATGCTCTCTGCAGAGAGAATTTCCATATATCAAGAATTATGTATATTGCTTTTGACACGTGCACATGCACCACTCTGTCTTGTTCTTCGACCATGCCATCATATATGTTTTTTCCCTCCACTCACTCTTTTCCAATAAACTGTGATATGACATGCCGGATGATTTGTTTCTGTTTTTGAGCGTATACGTCACTCCTGACTTTGGGAATAGTTGAGATTCCTCCATGTGTTTTTGGATGTATATCTCCTGTTGAATAGTTGATGAACCTAGCAGAAGCACTGTGAGGAGGGAGTGCCAAATGTATTTTAAAGGTGTATGTCTCCCCTGTGAGCGAGAGAGTCAAGAATGTGAGAGAATCTGGAAGTACAGAACAAAACACAGCACTTACACAAGAACATGGACGACTCTGATGTGAATGCACCTTTCATGCTCAAAAGGTTAAGACGCTGTTCTGATACACTGGTTTAATTTCACAAATTCTGTTTTTTTTTTCAATTTCACCAATTGTACTGTGCAATTGGTGGATGAATTTCTTCAACATGTCGGTAAAATGTGATCTTTAGAAACAAACACCTTTTTGAAGTCGTGCAATTTGGCCAGGATTATCTGGCTGTCATCAGTATTGATTGGGGCAAGATGCTGCTCTCTCATCTCACACATGTACAGCAGTTTTTGATGAGCAGAATGGTAAACTGTGTGTAAACCATCATTAATTATGTGGGATTACTGGGTGGGCTTTTTAAAGTCATGTCATAAAGACCACTTCTGTTGGGCAAAGAACAGCAACATTAGTACTACCAGAAATGCAACAAATGGAAACAATTGATTACAGTGCCCCGGTATTTTTCCATCCCCAACATATGGCATCAAAGAGTATCTTTACAATATCCACATTTAAATTTGACAGTACGTGTCTGTCCACTCAGGACAGCACAGTTCTGTATTTCATTCTGATTGAGAACATCAAAGCAACTAGTGAAACTGAAGTTTAAAAAGAGCAATAGCATATTTTTTATTTGTGCTTTAGTTTCATTTTGAGGACAAACAGAACGTTTTTCATAACCCTGTCCCAATTAGTGTAGTCATGTTGTGCTTTGGAATAACTCAAAAGAATAAAATATTTTCAGTTTATAAAGTTTAATAATCTGATGTTCGCTCTTTTTAAAATAATAAAACATACCAGCTAATAGTTTTGTGAAGCTTCTATGAATGAAATCTCCAACAATACACTTGTTCATTGCTTAACAAATTTAACTGTCAAACAGATTATCATTCATTACCAAAGATCCAAACATTTTCTCTCACATACTGTTTCCAAAACATATGTTTTAATGCTTAAAGGCCTTTAAAAGGTTGAAAGGCTTAACTTATGACACCTGCTGCTCATCTAGCATTTTATAGGAATGAGCGGTCCAAGAGACTCCCTGACCCCTCTGCCTTTATAGTCGACTAATCCACTCTGACAAGAGGTCTTTGTGACGAAGGAAGGCAATCGGAGAGACAGCTGGAAGACTTAGGATATTCGACTTGGAGTAAACGGTCAGTTAGAAAGCCATCCCATGTCAAGACTACTTCAGGCTCTAAATCAGCCAAACATGAAGTCCACTTCTTGAGTCGACAAACCTCCCATGTCTAATGTTGTTAAAAGTGAGGCTTGTGTGAACATGTCCACCACCTAAAGAGCCTTTTAATTCAATATGAGGATGTTCTGCCTCTTCGTTGCTGCTCCATCGCCAATTTATTAAGCCGTAACCACTCAAATTTGGCTTCAGATAACAGGCATCTGTAGGGTGTGTAAATTATCAGTTGCTTTGGCTTTTGAAGAATATAATGCTTGTTAATGTGGATACTTGTGCTTAAGCATGGTTGTAAGCAATCAATAACAATTGAATGGCCTTTTATCTATTGATGGAAGTGGCCATTTGCCAGTTATACTGTATATTGTGCCCTGTTACCAGAGCAATTCGTCATATTTTTTAGACATCACTGTATTTATTTCCAGTGAATACAATAATCTCTCTCCTTTACCACTGAAACATTATTTCCCTCTTCAGTTTTATTGGGTTCAAATGTGCTTCTTTAGTCTTTTCCTGTACACAAACACGCAATGGTTCCATTATAGACCCTTTCAACAATAAAAACAAAAACAATGCTTGAACGTTCTATTTGGTTCCCAGTCTACTTCCTCTGCATTAAGATAACATATGGAATGTTAAAACGGAAGCCTTGTGGGGCCAACTGTGATGCTGATAATGGAACTCTCTTGAAAGGGTCTAGTAAGGGCGGTAAGATGAACCATCAGGGGTGCCATTATTTTACATTCTAATGGTTCTAAATGGAACCATAAGTACCAGGTGTGTTTTATTACTACTAGGCCTACTACTACTTATTATTACTATTATTAGTATTATTAGTAGTAGTATTATTAGTAGTGGAAGTAGTATTACTTAAATTAATGAGAAGTAGCGTATAATGTGTACGAAATATTAAATAGAAATAGACGACATCAATCAAAAATTGACACATCAGTCAAATATCATTCAAATACTGTATTCAGTATTTCTACATTAATTTACATATTCATTGCTTTAGCATATCTTTTATATTACTCGCAAAAAATGTGTGTCATAAGACACTCAAAACAACAATAGATACATATTTACACATTAATTTACATATTCATTGCTTAAACATATCTGCTATATTACTTGCATAAAAAATGTGTCCTAAATACGCTCAAAACAGCAATAGTTACATTTTTACAAATTAATACCTTTCAAATGATTATAAAACACACTTTATGATAACATTTTTTCCACACACAACACTGGAGTGGAGGGCTTAGACATAGACAGGTTAAGGCGTCTTTCAAAGAATAGTATTGTGTGGTGGACCTCTTTTGGGTACTGAACATCAAAAAGAAAATATAAACAAAAAATACAGACAAGGCCTAAGGAGGCATCAATGTCAGGGGAGGGGCCAATCACATTGGAGGGCATGTGGCACATCCATCTCTCCACTTGCTATTGTGATGCCATCCATCTTTATGGATGCTCTCCTGGCAAGGAGGGGAGTATCACCACCCTGGAAGATGATTGTTGGAAACACAGTGGTTCCTATGCAAATGAGAAATGTACAAGGGATCTCCTGTAAGAGTCTATGATGTGAATTGACAACATAAAGCAATGTTAATTGTAATGTTAAAAACATCAAATACCTCGTCTAAACAATACAGAAACTTGGCATCCTCCTTAAAAATGGCAGGGAAAATTAGGACAGCAGCACTTTTTTGAAGGTCTGAAATGTCAGAAGAAACAAAGAATGATTTCATTAAAACATAGTTTAATGATCTTATTATTATTAAATAATTGAAGGGTACAAGGGAAAAGAAGAAGCTGGTGACTTACCATCTGTGTTAGTATCTCGTAGGCTTGACATCCTCTCCCTCTGACTCCCACTGTCAGCCACTCTGATGACGTTAGGGGTCAATATACTGAGGGTGTTATGCAGGCTTAGCTCTAGTTTATATGCTCTTGAAAGCTGTGGTAGTCCTCCCCAACTGCTTCAAGGTCCAACATAATCTGAAAAAAAAGACATGCAGAGAATGCAAAACATATGTGAGCAATGATAATATAAATTTTCAAGCCAGATAGTCTTTCATTCAATCAGAAATAAATAAATAATGTAGCCGGACCTAACTGCTGTGTGATTCAACATTTCATTCACAAACATATTACAAACCTCTTGTGTTGGCTCGCAATCAGAAGACATCTGGACCTCCACTCTGTACTTTTTTGCTCTCTGTAATTAGCAAAGAGAAATGTGTAATATTAAGATATCTGTACTGACAAACAGTGGCTACTGTGACTAGCCAGCATATAGACATACAGACAAGAAAACAAACGGGCTTAAGACAAGCAAGAATGTAAAAATGGCACCTGATGTCCAAGTGGGTCCTCCAGAGGCACATGGTCCACAATTCTTTGTCTTCTGACACCAAACTTTCTCTTAATCTCCTGCACCGTCGTCAGGTTTATCAAAGGAGACCTTTCCTTTTTGAACTTATTCCTAAGACACTCCAGCAGGGTCTCCTTTGAGTAAAGACATGAATTATGAGACTCAGACAGAGTCAGAGTAGTATAGGAATTAAATTGAGGAATAATGTTTTCCATAACAAAACGTTAAAAAATAACATACATAACCAGATTAGCTGTGGTCATTAAGAAATGGATAGTGATCAGACACCACAGGACATCAGTGTATTTTTTATGGTTTGGGTACCTGAAAGAACAATCATTGGAATTAGAATTTTCCTACTCGTGGTTTTAGTAGCAGAGGAGATGCTGAGCGTTATTAAACAATAGGCAGGAAAAAAATAACAAAAGTCTATAGGCAGAAAAAAATAACATGTGGTCCTAAAAACCTTCATGAAAAAAATATATTTACCAAATCTCTTTACTAGGAGAAATTAAAGGAGAGGATATATAATCCTCGCGAGTAAGAAATAGCACCATTTTCAGGCAAAAGGTTCTATTTCCTTGGCAAAGAACCCCCATTGTTCTATTTAGCACCCACAAGAACCCTTTTTTCTAAGAGTGTACCTGAAGTTCAGTGTCTGTACTGTACAGTTTCTATTTAGAGTGTTATTTGTAAATTTGTAAAATGTGTTTGAATAGATGACAGGATTTCCTGCTCAAAAATGTAATGAATGGGTATTAAAAACTAGTGTAACAGGAAACCACAAACTCTGCTCAGTATGCATATCATGTTGATTGCCTTGACTGCCAATGTTTTTGAAACAGTAAATATTAACAAATGTGTCAACAGAACCGAGACCTAGTGCATTGACAAATATTTATATTTCAGCTTACAAGGCACTCGTTGCAATTTAAGATATTTTTTTAAACATTGTGTATATATATATATATATATATATATATATATATATATATATATATATATATATATATATATATATATATATATATATATTTATATATATATATATTTAAAAATGGCTGAAATATATCCAGTTCTTAGTCATATATGCCCTGAGGGTTTGGTCTTCACACACATCATACATTTGTATATGTGTGTGTACATTAAGAAGGATTGTCTTTGACATGTGTTTGTAATACTCACTTTCACTTTGCATTACTGTCAGTGTTGTGCGAATGATGTGAATCATATTTTGGAGATATCTGACATGGAAAGAAATTCTTTGGCTCTTAATCATTTCATGGTAATCTTGACTTTAAGGTTTCATATGTTGGTTTAATATGGTTTTCTGTACAAATCCAGAATATCTATGAATACAAATGGAAACTAAAAAAGCTCTGTGTATGTGTTTTGGACCTGTGATTTTAGACTTTATTCTCCTCCAAATATTTCATGCTCTGAGCTATGTCCATTGGCAACATGAAGGGGAATACTGTCAAGGGGTGCATGTATGAAGGGAGTGTTTTGATACTTTCTGCTGACCAGGGCAGATGGCCCGAGGAGAGATTCAGGAAGGGTCAACAGGAAGAGGTCACAGCTCAGTGGAGTGCGGCATCACTGTCAAAAACAAGCAGGAGGGCCCGTGTCCGACAGGTGTAGAATTACACACACGGCAGGTGGCCCACAAGCCACCTGGATTATCAGTCCAAACGAACTGGCTGACCCATTCTATACATTCACTACATAGCTCACTGTATGGTGTATAACTACTGTATATGATGGTTAGTGTATACAGTGCGATGTTTGGTGTTTTAAGCCCCCAACGTCGTCTTCCAGGCAGCGCTGCATGGAAGGCACTAGGGTTAGGCAAGGGCTAGGGTTAAGGGTTAGGGTTAGGGTTGAAGTCTGCGGTCGCAGCGCTGCCTTGAAGTCACCATTGAGAATACTAGTTCTATGTAGTGAATGAGTGGCGTTCCACACAGGCTGAGTGTAGTAGACATGGTCCTCCATGTAAACTTCTCATGTTGGGTTCCCCCTCAGCTAGATGAAGTGGTATCAGATTAGTGAGTTAATCTGCAGTAAAACATCAATAGAGTAAATAGAATTGACTTGTTTCTTTTGCATCCTTCTGGCTGTCACACAGGATTGTGTACAACAAAATGTATTTATTTTCATGTGTTGTTAAATGTTTATGACAGCATCAATGTATGCACGGTCTTTCATTTTTATTTATCTGTCTCAGTTCTGACATGACATGAGATTGTAATGCGCAAGAGAAAATAAATCTCTTCAGAATCACTGGCCATCCCTTTCTCCTCTACTTCCTCCACTCTGTTGTTTCTTATGTGTTCCAGATTGATGATGAACTGTCTCACAAGTGTGATTAAATGTTATTTGTGTTGTCTCTGCAGCGGCCTGCAGCTATGGGGTATGTTTCAATGGGGGCAAGTGTAAAGAAGGTGCGTCTCAAATCTGTGAATGCCCGCCAGGATTTAACGGACCCAGCTGCCAGTACGGTCAGTGGATACAATTTTTATGTACTGTATATAGTCTTTTTATGCACATAGCCATGTGTTGCACAACACATTTGTTCTTTTAATGTTGCACAACACACCTGTCTCTTTTATGTGTCTTTTTCTTCCCCTGTGAGATTCACTCACCCCCTGGTTTGTTTAATATGCCGCACTTCATCCTCCACATCTACTCCTGCATATTTTCATCTGCATAGTTCAGCTAGATCTGTGCACTGAGGGTCAAGCATCTTTACTTCCTCAAAGTTCTGGTTCGGTTCACGATGGTACACAGTTTACAGCTATGGCACATGCATCAGTGGGGTCCAGGTCCCTCTTTTAGCACCATGTGTCATTACACTAAGCCTGCCTAAAACAGACTCACATGTTGGTCTGTTGGCAACCCCCTCTGGTTTAGATCTGTATATTGTGTGTCTGTGTTGTTTCTGGGGTCAGATGAAAGCAGGGACTTACGATTCATCCTGATTGAGGTCACTTGTTGTTGAAGAGTGTGACTTGCATCTACTTAGTTACTGTTTGATGCTATTCATACTGTAAAATAAATAATAAAGTAGTAAGTACTAATGAAAATGATTAATCTTATCAATTCATATTTTTGGATAATGTCATGCATAAATTATTATGACCGCCGCTAGCGAAGCTAGCGAAGCGGTCATATAGGGATTGTCAAAGTCCCCCCCCGTCATCTACTTCCTGAATTTTTGGTCAACGATACCCGTGACACCGAACCACCAGGGCACATGACATTTGGTGGGTATGTAGCCCTACTAGACTTTTACGGAAAAATTTCGTTTCGTCCCCGAGGGCCACTCCCCCCCCGTGCTGGGCCCCCGCAAAAAAAGCAGTTTTGGGAACCGCAAAAAAAGCAGTTTTTCCTACTTTTCCTACCTGAACCGTGGCACTGAGGATGAAGAATCTTTTATGGTATGTTGGTCTCAAGGGCCCACATCAACCTGGCCCATAATCACTCATTTGTGATTTGCACCCCCCTGGTGAAAAATTAAAATGCAATATTATTCTGCTTTAATCGCCCCTATCTTCAGTTAAGATGTTCAGAACTGCACCAAATTTTATGGGGGTATGCCAAGTTTCGTAGAATTTCATCCATGGGGGGGTCTAAAAAGAATTAGGATAGAATCGCGATAAGTAGTCATTTGTCCACTAGATGGCGCATCGTTGCAGTGAGACGTAATTTTGTTGGGGGTTGGAAAAACAATCCTATAAGTTCCTATAAGGACTGTAGGCCTAGTTTACCGCAGAGAACGTCTAATAAGTATACACGGGTTTCCCGTTTACCAACAAAACTAGATGCGCGCGCAGCCGTGAGGCAGAAGACGCTTGGTGGCCGTCCACAACGTTATAAACTTAACCTAAATAGTCAGCTGCTGTAAGCTACAATCGGATTTTTTTGTATACCCCTGTTGTCTCAATGATAATAACATTTCATATCAGACTATATTTCATCAAAGTTTGACATTCATTTGCATTATTAATATAACATCGTATTTTGTCATTTTTGGCGAAGACATGCATTCCGTTAGGGATATTGAACATATTTAACATTCTCTAACCATCGTGATTTCGAATTGGTGCAGTTTTCAGCACAAAAACTAATTTTATTCTTTTGCTCTTTTGCATTGCTCTATGCTGTTCTATGGTGCTTTCTGCCTCTTGGTTGCGCACACATGTTTTCGTGACGTTGCATAGAAATCCATGTATAGGACGATGTTCACATGAAATGTAACTAGATGTACCGCATAGCGGTACAAAATATGACCGCCGCTCAGTCCTGTACATCCATTCCGCGAAAATAAATCACACTTCAATTTGTCTCCATCTTTTACTCCATCCCCCACTCTTGAAACTTTTGTGTATGCTTGTTTGGCATGCCTGAGTGTGTGTGTGCGGCTGCACAGAAAGTAGCCTACTTGTGCTGAAAAGGTGAATAGATTGTAGAATAGCCAAAGAAGATGTAGCATTGTTATAAAACCTTTAAAATCTCTAAACAATCACAAGTAGGGCAGGTCATCACAGTTCATCCATTGCAACTGGATTGATGAAAGGTCACTTACACCTGTAGGCTACATTGTATTTGGGAAAAGCAAAAGGTATCAGCATAATGTTATTTATTTATTTATTTATTTTTTATATATTTATAAACAAAAACATCTCTGTCAGTTCCATGCCGTTTTCAACAGCTATCAAAAACAAAGGTCATTTTTGGATGGATGGATTTTTTGTGAATATTTCTTCTTCTACATAAGATTTTAGTCATCTTTAGTTCATGTAATACTTTATTGTCAATGCACAAATTAAGTAACAGTAGTCTAAAACATTATTGTTAATGCACAAATTAAGTAACCGTAGTCTGAAACGAAATGCTGTTTTACATCTAACCAGTGGTGCAAATAACTGACATGTCCAAATGGGCCTTGATGAAATGCGTCGCTAGACTGTTCATACACATTTTAACGGGCCAAAGTTGAAGAGCTTTTGTCCGTTATTGTTCGTGCAAATATAGGCTGATTCATGTTCCCTTGCATTGTGTAACTGAGGTCCATGGCTAGTCTGGCTTTCATCAGACCAAGCTCAATCTTTTAAGAAATCAAAAAATAAATAGCGGGCAGATCAGGCTGGGTTCACCCAGCCTAGTCCATAGGCACCCGATATTGTTTAATTTTCAGATTGAGATATACACGCTCTGGCTATTCTAAATGCAAAAATGCATTAGGGAGTTATGACAAAACTGTAACTAACAAACTAGATCCTAATAGAAAGCGGTTAGCTTCCCTAAGCTACAGGTAGGATTATAAGGTAGGCCTATTTACAACATAAATTGTCAATAGGCTATGCTGGCGACACAAATAAAATCTCCTTTGGAAACCAATGGCTTACGACTTACAGTATCAAGCGGACATACATGACGCACCCGACCGGTAGCGCGACAATGTGACGTCAAAATGACGTAGATCTCTCTGGCGCGCCAGGGTTTTGGCCGTGTAGCGCGAGGTAGCGCACCACTCATTTTTTTTCAGACGAGCGCGACAAGGCGGAAACAGGAAGATGGACTAGTTCGAGGGCAAGCGAGTTGCAGTGTTTTGTTACAGTCGTGAATTTTTAATAGTTTGCTGGATAAGTTAACAAAGTTACCAGTGAGAGTTGCAACACATGGAATTAAGAGGAAAGAATAAAAACGATTTATTTTCAAACAAAGAATATCTATTAAGGCCTGAACAAAATCTCTTTCCACTTCAGGAAATTACACAAACTCAGCCAGCTGCTAGCTAGCTAGCTAACTAAACTGTTTAAATTATTAAAATTTCCCTCGGGATGACTAAAGTACCTATCTATATATCCATCTATCTATCTATCTATCTATCTATCTGTGCACACACCTTGGAAACTACATGATAATGATGATGGTAGTTGTGAATAGTAGCAACCAAAGTCTGAAGTACCATCACAGAGGCTAGCTACTGGTGTTTCTTACTGCAGCTTCTTCTGCTGTGTAAGTAGTTAATGTTAGTCTTTTCACAACAGCGACACCTCTGTTCAGGAGAATATTGCAACTAGTGTTGCGACCACCACGCGCGAGTATAAATGGTTACGGCGCTTCTGTGACGTCACATTGTCGCGCTACTGGTCGGGTGCGTCGAGTATGTGGGACGATTATTGTGCCACATGCAGGTACGTTAATCTTATAATATCAATAAGGACCTAGGTAATGTTACCGTTAGCGTTGGTTGAGTGATGGAGGCCAATTTGATTGATTGCATTAGTAGAAAACTATAAATGCGGTTATAACAAGCAAATTGATAGCAGCACTGTAATTGTATCTTTCGACTGTCATTTGTTGCACGTGCTACAAAAATCATTCTGTGTAATGGAAGATTTACCAACGTTACACCGGTCTGATACAGTTTTGCCTATACATGCGTGAGACTGAGACGCCTGTTTATTTTGTTTTAAGTGCGTGCAGGGTGTGAGAGGGGAATCGATGTGCTTTGATTCCAGCTTGTAAGTTGGAGTCTGTGAAATTAAAAAGCACGTGTGTGTGAAGTATCCAAACAATGACACCTTCATTTCATTATGGCTGCTTTAGCAACACACCTTAAGCTACTGTGTAGTGGGTCCCATTTAGAAGTGGCTACTTCATTCGCGCTTTCCTTGACTCATAGCTGCGTGAATTTTATTACAACTTTTCGCCACGATATGGCAGTTTAAGTCCGCTTGATACTGTAAGGCGTAAGCCATTGGTTTCCAAAGGAGATTTTATTTGTGTCGCCAGCATAGCCTATTGACAATTTATGTTGTAAATAGGCCTACCTTATAAGCCTACCTGTAGCTTAGGGAAGCTACAGCGCTTAGCAGCTTTCTATTAGGATCTAGTTTGTTAGTTACAGTTTTGTCATAACTCCCTGATGCATTTTTGCATTTAGAATAGCCAGAGCGTGAAAGCCAGACTAGCAATGGATCTCAGTTACACAATGCAAGGGGACATGAATCAGCCTATATTTGCACGAACAATAACGGACAACAGCTCTTCAACTTTGTCCCGTTAAAATGTGTATGAACAGTCTAGCGACGCATTTCATCAAGGCCCATTTGGACATGTCAGTTATTTGCACCACTGGTTAGAAGTAAAACAGCATTTTCAGACTACTGTTTCAGACTACTGTTACTTAATTTGTGCATTAACAATAACGTTTCAGACTACTGTTACTTAATTTGTGCATTGACAATAAAGTATTACATGAACTAAAGATGACTAAAATCTTATGTAGAAGAAGAAACATTAAAAAAAAATCCATCCATCCACAAAATGACCTTTGTTTTTGATAGCTGTTGAAAACGGCATGGAACTGACAGAGATGTTTTTGTTTATAAATACATACATACATACATACATACATACATACATACATACATACATACATACATACATACATACATACATACATAC
This sequence comes from Alosa sapidissima, assembly GCF_018492685.1. Lineage (NCBI taxonomy): Eukaryota > Metazoa > Chordata > Actinopteri > Clupeiformes > Clupeidae > Alosa > Alosa sapidissima. The sequence goes on from NC_055963.1 coordinate 9,263,178, forward strand.
ATACATACATACATACATACATACATACATAAATAAATAAATAAATAAATAACATTATGCTGATACCTTTTGCTTTTCCCAAATACAATGTAGCCTACAGGTGTAAGTGACCTTTCATCAATCCAGTTGCAATGGATGAACTGTGATGAACTGCCCTACTTGTGATTGTTTAGAGATTTTAAAGGTTTTATAACAATGCTACATCTTCTTTGGCTATTCTACAATCTATTCACCTTTTCAGCACCAGTAGGCTATTTTCTGAGCAGCCGCACACACACACTCAGGCATGCCAAACAAGCATACACAAAAGTTTCAAGAGTGGGGGATGGAGTAAAATATGGAGACAAATTGAAGTGTGATTTATGTTCGCGGAATGGATGTACAGGACTGAGCGGCGGTCATATTTTGTACCGCTATGCGGTACATCTAGTTTACATAGTTTTATGCAAATAATAACGTAATAATAACAGCAAATAACATTTGAAATGTTCTGATAGATTTGGGTAAGGTTTTTCAGGGACTAGTTTTCTCATTTCTGGACATAACCTGGACATAACCTAATCTGGACATAACACTCACCACATGTCATCCTGTTTAATAGTTTTCCCAGATGGTCATTTAGAAGGTGTTAGCGTGACATGGTGTAACATACAGGCAATGAGCCACAAAAAAAGAATTTCAAGTTTTATGACCCAAAAAATCTCCTTAATCCCTCAAAATCCCTAAAATGCCAACTGATGAGGTTACCTGGAAATTTAACTGATATACGGCATAGTAATTTACATTTCATTCCCACCCCCTTTTTTGTAGTATTTATGTAAGGTTTGAATGCCACTGTTAGCATATACATTACATATTTTGGGTGATCATTGTTCGAAGTAATTCTTGACTTTTCCATGTGTTTTGTAAAACTGTCAAATAATGTAAAAAGAAGGCATTACTCTATCCAACACAGTGTTTGCAGCGCACACACGATATTTCCTCTCAGGACAAATAATTTGAGAATTAATACCTTGAAACTTGGTTTTATATAAGACACAGATTGCAAACATTTCCCCCCACAATTATTGGTTATATTAATAGTTTGTGTTCCGTGTGAATAGACCTTTGTTTCATTTTATGTTGATTGCAGCCTTTAAAAGAAAATATCTCAGCCTTATGAGCTAACGTCTTGGCGAAACACTTTTGTAATGGGTGCCAAACCCACCACCTGAATCCAGCCATGTCACCTAATAGTGCTGGTTTCTCGGGTAATCCCACATACCTTCTGTTCTAGATCATCTTTATGGAAAGAAAGCATATGCTAACCTATAGCCTACTTTGCAGTTCTGCGCACCTTTAGCATCACCTGATGGCTTCCTAATGAGATCATATTTTACTCAGATCTTCAGGAAGCCCTATGGTTGTATCTGTTCTTTTTCTGCTTTCAAAAATGACATTTCCAGTGCTTGAAAAGTGGCCGACACAATCCTGTCATTGTTCCCCAGGGCCTTTCCTATAGCTGTTGATTGTGGTGCCTGTTGTGTGGAGAGGGACGCCAGTCCTTCTGGTGTCGGGGAGGCCAGGCAGGTTCATAGGCCAGTGGAGGTCCTTCCTGTCTCGGAGCAGAGCCCTGTGTTCCCTGGATGGGCTTCTGTGGGGGCGAGTGTGAGAAAGCAGTGCTGGTGAGGGGCCAGGGGGTTCTCTGAAATCATTCACTTTTACAGCAGCTCCCTGAGGGGTTTGTGATGTCCTCCTCCACAGCTGTCGGCCAGTCCATACCGAGTGGGACGTCACAAACAGCAACGCAGCTACAACAATTCCTATCTTACACCAGAATACCAGTTGGTCCTTTTCAAAGCAGTATGATTGATTTGATATACAGTATGTCCAGAGCTCGAGGCTACCTGATCCAAAGATACTTTAGCTGTATCAACCGCCTCTGCCTGATCCATTTCAGTTTCCACCTCAGCACAGTCCAAGTTTCCATTATAATGTGACTTCCCTTTTTTGACCATCTGTGAGTTCCTGTCAGCTTGTGCCCTCGTCTCATGCCGTGTAGTTACACCCCTTCCAGAACCTTCTAATATATCAACTATCATCAAGATTCATTTGGATACTATCTATTCTATGGCAAATGATGGAATGAGAGAGTATAATGAGACACTACTTCAACACTTAGTGGATTTAAGAGAGAAAAATGTTGTCAGCAAATTGTCCTGGCTACACCTCCTGAGGAGATTAGCTAAGTGATACACTTGGGGACTTGACGGCGGCGTCTAGATGAAAGTTTACAAAGGAAAGTCCATTAAAATAGCTGTGGTCAGTACGTAGCTCTGGCAGGCAGAGACGTCTTTGTCTGGACTCTGTGGCCAACCTCCGTTTCTTTTTACTTCAGTGGAATCAGAGATCCAACCTCATGAGACATGTTCTATTCCCCTTCGTTTTAACACAGAACATTCTTTAGCCTACTGCGAAAAATACAGTGGAAATATGCAGCCTGCATAGGACCCTCCTCGTTAGCAGCCAATCAATCCTCACCACCGCCATTCTGAAGGGAATATTTGAAAAGATTTTATTTCAGCTTTATTCAGGCTTTGTTAACATGCATGGATGCTTCATTAAATATTGTTTTGAATATTTTTGCATTGACATACCAACTAGGCCTCGGTGCCAGGATGTCTCGTTCACATCCTGCCAATGGGGTGTCAGTAAAGACACCATGGCAAATTAGGAAATTTCATTTTGGATGGGACGGCACTGTAATGACATGAATGCATGGCCTCTACGTGATTGGGTCATGTGCCCCAACGTGGACATCCTCAATGTCCAAGGTCAGTTAGGGACACATTGAAAAAAAATTATGTTGGCCTTGATGGTTACTAAAGCACGAAATTATCATTTCATGCGTGAATGCGTATGTGTGAAAGGATTCATTAATTAAATGGTGAACAAATGTTATGACAGAACTGTGAAATTGTTTAAGTAGGATTGAACTAGAACATTCTAGATGAGGATACTGATCCTGGCCCCAAGTATTAACACATGTTTGTAGTGCCCATAAGCCTCTATATAGATCATTACATAAACTGTTGCAAATTATGGTGACAAGTACAGTGAAATGTAGTAAATGATGGTGACAAAGTGCTAAAAATGACCCGGAATGATTCACTACACTCTTAAAGGCATCTTCTTTTGAAAGGCATTTTGCCCTGGAGTCTGCTTGGGTATAGTATTCCTATCTGTCACACAGGCTTGGAACAGAGACAGAGGCAGCAGTAACATGGAGTCATTTAGTCTGGTCCTCCAGGTCATTTAAGTGTTGGTGGAGCCACAGGTGTGGAAGGAAAGGAGCTACTGGCTCCAGTGCTGCCCAGAGACATGGAGGGGGACAGGGGAGGAGAGGTGGCCTGGCCCCTGGTGATAGGTGGAGGGAAGTGGCCCATCGGGCCTCTGAAAAGGGAGCTCTCTCTTTCTCTCTCTCCCTCACCGAACGCCAGGCTGACGACAGAGTGCCATTACGCAGGCATGTTAAGTACAACACATGTGATTTTACTGCTGTGGATTTAGTGTGCTGACTGGTAGAGACATCAAGCGTGTGTGCTTTTGGGCAAGCTTTTCATAAAATGCCATAGCTTGATGCATGATTAAAAAAAAAATCCCCATGTTAGATTGTGTACCAAAGAAAGAAAGGGATAAAAGAACTAAATGTCCGCTATGAGATCATTTCTTGTGGATTATGAAGAGTAGAGACTAAGGCACCACAGATTCTGCAGATGAGCCAGGACCATTGACTAGGATGTGATAGAGGGCCTTGGCAGGTGCAGCCAGGTCGTCTACAGCTCTTTGGCACTGGCTGTAGTTGCTGTCATGGGAGGAAGACAGGAAGAGGAATGCACCAGAGGTCAGCAGCAGTGGGCTTCCTGTCACTGGCCCTCCTCCTCCCCTCCAACCCTCCTGGACCCCAGGTCCCTTATGATATTAGGATGTAATGACCTACATTCCTGGGGATAAAAAAGAAAGAGCGAGAGGAAAGAGTGTGTGTGTGTGTGTGTGTGTGAAAGAACAAGGATGGTGTGTTGGAGTGTCTCTTTACCATTGATTACCCTCCTGTTTGCCCTATTGACTACCCTCCCTCCTTTTGGTCCATGGAGATTCCAAAAATGAAGCCTCACATTGTGAAATATGCAATCAAAGTTAAGTCAAGAGAATTCAAACAAATATAAGAGCTTTGTATTCTGTGAGCTGACATTCAGGTTTATACATTTGCAGTGCCTTGATAAGCCAGACACCTGTTAATTATGTGCTATTGTGTAGCTGTCAAAACCTGTTGCCTCATTCAGGCTCTCAGTATTATTCACCAAGAGCATTTGGCTAATGTCAAAGACATTGTTTAATGTTTCTGCTCTCTTGCGTGATAATTTCCACATTTTCCACAATTGTGAGAAAATGTCACGACTTCTCCAAGCACATTTTCAGGTTCAAAAGCGTGCTGTGTGCTGTGCTGCAGCAACAGCTGTAATAATTTGTCCATTGCAAAGAGAGCCGGTGCCAGTAGCTTTGAAGGGGGCGGGTCAGCATTGACCATCCGCAGAGTGAGAAGAGAGTCTAGCCAAGTGCTTGATTCAGATTTATGTTTTCTGCATTTTAGTGTAGTGTGTGTGTGTGTGTGTGTGTGTGTGTGTGTCAGTGTGTGTGGTGGAGTGTTTAATACCACACATGCTTGTAAGAGATGTCTTGGGAACAGAGCACTTGAATGATTTCTGTCTTTCTGGCTGTGGACGATTCGGAGATGCAGTTTTTTAATTCGCAAAAAGCATCAATCCTTTAACATGCCCTGTAGACTTTTCATGCTTGACACAGGCTCTGTTGGTCTTTATAGTTCCCTTTCGCGGAGGCAGGAACCGCAGGGTAGATGGAATCAAAGGCTTCCAGGAGGCATTTATTGTTCAGTAATTTCACTCAATTTTCTGGTAAATACTTTTACACTCGGTCAGCTGTGCTTAAATAATTGTCTTGACTTGGTGTCATTCTAGCCAGGAATGTCATCTTAAATCTGAGCAGGAATTCTAATCCTCCCTAACTAGTGGCAGAGGCCATCAATCAGTCAGATGGCAAGCGGTGCTGTTCATGTTTGGTCTTGAAAATTAATTAACAGCGATTAGCGACATTGTCCATTCCATCTTTCGCAAATTAGCATGCTGATACAGTATGCCAGACTTTGCCTGGTGCGCAGTACTCTCTGTTTGTTCAGCCACTCTTTATGCTCAGTGTCCCATGTACTCATTATATCAGTGCATGGTGTTAAAAGATATACATATAGGGATTATGCTCAGGGTTGTGTTTACGGTTAGAACCAGCCATTTAGATACCAGTATGTACCGGTAGTATTTTTTAAATGCAAGCATTTAGTTGGAATGATTTGTTTTAATGTAAAGTTAATTGAGAGTTTGCTTTGGGGCGCGGGGTGAAGTCAGTTTTCTGCTGCTTGACTGGTGCTTGACTGAGCCGAGAGGAGATGGTCGAGGGGTCGGAGGTGCTCTCCGCTCTGGTGCTCTCCAGCCAGCGCTGATGTTGGTGCTAACCTCTGCCATGGGCTGAGCCAGCGCTCCTGTGCCGTCTGAGCCAAGCCACAACAGAGCATTAGGTGACGTCCACACCGCTCTGGACGCACCTGGCAACGGGAGACCACTGCAGATTAAAGAGGAGCATGTCTGCTTTCCTCTCTCTCTCTCTCTCTCTCTCTCTCTCTCTCTCTCATACACACACACACACACACTCTCACACAGTCACCAGTCGCCAGACTCACCATGGGGATTTAACTTGAACTTGGCAACAACTTGCAAGGTCAAGGGAGAGGGGTTAAGTGTGTGTGTGCTTTGTGTGCTTTTACTGCCAAAGGTGCACACACAGGCTTATGTTGGATTCTGTCATCTTTTACAGTGTTTTGATCCCTAAACTGCATAAGTTCGCCCTCGGCTGGGTATTTGTAATCCCATCAATACAGATTTAGGGCTAGAGTTTTGATTAGGTCAAAGCCCTCTTTCACGCTTTCCTTCTCCATCTCTTTTTGCCCGGCTCTCTACCCTGCTCCTCTCACAAAGACACAAAGCACGATCGCATTTACGCACACACACACACACTCACACACACACACACACACACACACACACACAAACACACACACAAACACACACACATAACTGCATTGTGATTAAGTTCAGCCAGAGCACCTGCCCAGACTCAATCCTGCAACTTGCAGAACCATCAGATTGCGAGGCGAGTGTGCTAGCAAGTGAGCTAGAGTCCATGGGGGCTAGCATCTCTTACTAGCATGTCTCTTAAGGCATCAGGAGGTTTACTAAATGTACATACTGTGCAGATATCGTATCAGCTGGCTACTGCTACACACACACACACACAAACCCATGTAGTGTCTTTCTCTGGTAGACCTATTTTTCCAGAGCCTCAAAGTTCTCTTCAGTTCAATTGGCTACTTTGAACCAAACACAGGAAACACTTGGAAACACTGGAAAACAAAGAAAATACTGGAAGACTTTCCTCAGTGCGTACACACACACACACACACACACGCACACACACGCACCCGCACACACACACACACACACACACACAAACTCTCTCACACACCCACAAACACACAGACACAAACACACGCACACACTCAAACACACACAAGACTTTCCTCAGTGCGCGCACACACACACACACACACACACACACACACACACACACACTCTCTCTCTCTCTCTCACACACGCACACACGCACGCACACACACACACACTCTCTCTCTCTCACACACGCACACACACACACACACACACACACACACACACAACCGCACACACACACACACACACAACCGCACACACACACACTCAAACACACACACACACACACACACACACACACACACAGACAGACCCACACATGTACACACGCACTCAGTGATAAATGGATGTTTGGGGGTTAGTGTGGGTGGAAAAGTGGAGCAGTCATGTAGGAATTCCTCCTGCGTCTCCCGCACCTCTCTCTCAGGCCCAGTGGAAGCCTCAAGGTTAAAGAGCCAAGCCGGCCTGGGCAGGTATCACACCACGCCGCAGACATAGACACAGACGCAGTGCATGTTACAGGTCAAAGGTCAATCCTGTGGGTCACCTGAGGGTATTTACTAAATTGTGTATCTACTGTTTTCCAAGTAGACACTAGTGAGTTTGATTTGACTTTTTGTCCTCCTAAAGACATTTTACTCATCGTGGGTGTGTGGACACAGACTGTGATTATGGTTTGCAGGATTACAGTTTCAGTCTGGCAGAGTCTGAACTTCAGGTCATATTTAATGCATGTAAAGTATATTGACCGTGAACTTCCAAGGTAGTTGCACCCCTGCACAGACAAAATTGTAACCGGATCTTAGTGGATGCTGATTTTGTCCCTCAGTAAGTTAATATCTGTGCTGAAGCCATTCTTTATCCCAAAATGAACTACATAATCAGATAAAAAAGTTTATATTCTTTAACCTTCTAACACTGTTCCGGTCAAAAATGACCGATTTACTCATTCCCTGTACCATAAATATGGCATTTTTCATCAGATTGCCTCAAGATCTTATGATATCCTTCACAAAAGGCTTTTGAACACATAGAATTTATTTTGACTACTTTCTTTAAATTTTGAGTGATTTATTCAACGTAGAAACACTTTTTTTGTTTACGGTCAAAAATGACCGCCATAGGAAATGGGAAAGAGTATTCATTTCATCCAGGAGATAAAATATATCTCCTTACACACACTCCTACAACTTACCACCAATGTTCCCACACACATGCATGCATGCACACACAGAAGCACACACACCCACACACACACACAAACAGACACACATACAGTACACACACATGTACACCCACTCACAGACACACACACACACACACACACACACACACTCAGTACATGTTGTCAGTTCATGTTGTCATGTTGCCACTTGTACGTGTGAACCACCAATGTCCGCACAGGCATTCACGCACATACGTGAGTAGGGGTGAACAGAAACACACCCACCCACACACCCATAAACAGACACACACACGTACACCCACTCACACACACATAACACACACACACACACACACACACACACACACACACACACACACACACACACACAGTTCATGTTGTCATGTTGCCACTTGTGCATGTGAACCACCAATGTTCGCACACACAGGCATGCATGCACACACAGAAACACACACACCCCACACACACACACACAAACAGACACATACTGTACACACACATGTACACACACACACACACACACACACACACACACACACATACACACACACACACACAGTTCATGTTGTCAGTTCATGTTGTCATGTTGCCACTGTGCATGTGAACCACAATGTCCGCACACATTCACACACATACAGAAACACACACACCCACACACACAAACACATGTGATGTAGATGTTAATGTTCTAATAAGGGTCTGTTTACAATAATGTTCTATTAAATAATACTTTTTGTCATGGTATTGGTATTTAAGAGCAGTTAAAACTGAACAGTAAATTAAGGGGGGTAGCAACGAACAGTGTTTAAAGGTTAATTAATGATGCAAAAGCTTAAAAAAAGCCCTCCCCCACATTTTTTTTTGTTTGGTGGAAAATGAACAGCTAGTGTCTAATGAAATTGGCAAGCTTTCAATTCTTTAAAAGTCTTGGGGTGTTTTAGGACTGACACAAATTCTATTAATCTCTCTCCTGTTTCAAAGGAGGAGATGTTTGGGTGTGTTCTTGCTCTAGACCTTCAGACTGTTGAACAAATAAACAGTCGGAACACTGTGGTTTGTGCTATCATTTGAGACCTCTAATTACCTATGTGTTTACTCTGCAATTGGCCACATCTGTCCGGTGTCCAACGGCTTGGGTGACTATGAGAGAGTGGAGCTCAGCAGCCCCCTGATAGTATATTTTTACTACCATATTTCTCTTAAGACTCAATCAGGACGATGCAAGATCAGGATAGAGGCTTTATTCTTTTCAATGAGAGGCCAGTGGCCCTCAAGGGAGAGAAGTACATGTTTGTTTCACCCCATCATGGATTTCACCAGATTCTCAGTACTCTCTGACTTCTCTGACTATACAGAAACAGTCTACCATATTTAAAGTTACACACATAGAGAAGGAGTGACCTCTAGGTCCAACCCAGTTTGAATATGCAATAGAAAGGGAGGATGAGGATTAGGCCTTCATCAGGTCTGGTCAGCTTCTATTGTCTTTTAATTAAAACGACCCCCTTTCCTGGGAAGTCCTTCAGAGGCTTGGACACATGCTGTTCTACAAACATTAACATTTCACACCTGGTGATAGGCAAAAGGCATTTAGGGCCTGTCCACACGGAGACGCTTTTTAGGTTAAACGCAGAGGTTTTGCTTCGTCTTGGCCGAGCGTCCAAGCGAATCCTGTAAACGCACTGCCCGAAACCGCACTTTTCTGAAACCTGGTCCCAGAGTGGAGAAATCTGAAACCGTAGCCCGTTTGAGTTCGCTTAGACAGCGAAACCGCACATCCTGCTTGCGTATCGATGATGTCATCGCCACACCTCAGCTGCCCTGGACTTGCACTTATAGTATTGCCTAACAATACTAGTTTTCATACATGACATTACCTACGATTACACTCCATTAAGATAAATATCACAACTGATGCTGCGCAGCGCCGATAGCTTATGACTTGGTGGACTGAACACTGTTTTTCCCGGTGTTTTTTTATGCATTCTAGCTACTGTCAGTGACGCGAGAGAACTTAAGTTATTAAGAAAGTGCGGTGTAAGTTTACGCTACATTAATTTGTGCGTAGTGCCAGTGTCATTCATTTATTTTACATGTCTTACAACATATATACATGCATTCACAGTCGAGTGAAATCAGATATAAGCATACAAAGACGCTTAGAACTCACGTTAAGCCGATGGTAGCACACTGAATGCGAATGCACGATTTGATGCAGGCAAAAGTATTGACTGTTACTAACGAAGGTTTTATAGCAATATTATAAATGTGGCGACAGAATAGCCTAGAACTTGGGTAAGCCTTGCGTTTAGTAGCCTAATTGCGGTGATAGCCAAAACTAATGTGAATCACGGACTATCCTACAACCAAAGAAAGTAAAGGTGATTAGTAGGCCTACCTGCGTTAGCCAAATAAAGGACGAGACTGCACCCTTCACAAACCGTAAAATAAAGTTTATTAGTTTTACAGTTGGCTACAGTTGACAGTTCACCATCAGTCCACACAAACAATTCTGGTTTCCTTGCACTAACCATTTCGCCGTAGCCTATTCTGTCTGTTTTTAAAGCGCACGTTTTGCAAGTTTTGGTGAATTTCTGTAAAGACACAGTGCCACCTATAGGCCTGGGGTATGAAGTAACGTGTTGAGTCGTGTTGAGATGGATCCGTTTGGACGCAAATATTCTTGATACGGTTCCAGGGAAGACGGAGGAAAAAAAGATCGGTTTGGTACGTGAGGACTAGGCCCTAGACAAGCTTTCATTGAATTCAAAGATAAACAAAGGATGCTTGCATACAGACCAAAGACACACACAGGGTACACATGGGTACAAAAATCACAGATGACCATAAGAAGTACGCAGTATGTACATTTACAGAAATGAGGCTGATTCACAACACTTTCACCTCCCCCCACACACACACACACACACCTTGAGAGAGCAATGTGCTCCTGTTTGTACTTATTTCCATCACTATCTCCCGAGTCTTTCATCTGAAATCACGGGTGTTCGATGATCCTGAACAACCGAAGCGCCACAGTCTCTGGCCAACAAAAGTGGCAATTTGCGCTGTTTACGCACACTGACAGATCTGTTTCTTGATTGCGCCAAGGTAGAAAAGATAATCCTCTTTTTGTTAGAAATAGAGACACCACTCGCCACGTCAGGTGCCAAATGGCAGGCAGTGCAGTGCTCTGTACTCCTGAAAGAAGTGCTCTAACGACTGTCAACTCAGCGGAACACTGCAGAGCAATCACCCTTCTGGGTCTGAAGCAGGAACTAATTCCCCTTTTGCTCTGCACTCACGTACGTACGCCCACCGAGAGTGACTTCCTGTTCCACTTCCACAATCCGCCTCATATGTCCATCTCTGGCCAGCAGCAGCCGACTTTAAAAATGTACGTATTGACGAGACAGGGTGCTGACAGGGGACTAGCTTTTGCAGAATAATATGATGAACTGGATAACTGTGCAGTTGACTTTTACTGCCAAGCTAAATCTTAAATGGCCTTTGATGAGAGGTGGTGTTTTTTTTTTACTTTGGCGAGTTAAAACGTGTTTCCAACCAAGCTCATTATGGTGTTGAACAGTGGTGTTTGTGTTTGCAGTTTATAACTGAAATGTGTTGGCTCAGCAGCAGCAGCTCAGCCTTCATGCATCGCGAGGCATTGATCTGAAAAGGGCCTGAGCTGCTCTCTCAGTGTCTTGGTATCTGTCTCTCAGAAACGCCTGCAGAATACGGAGAGCCTCTGACCGGAGGAAACGGGGTCGTTTCCTTGAGCAAACAGGGCGGCCTTAACAAAGGGCCATATCCAGTGAAGGAGGGTCAAAGGTCATGTTAGTGGACGGACAGTCCACCGCCCTGATGGTGTGGGACTGTCCCTGGGCGTGTGAAAGTGATGAAAGAGGCTGTGATTCCCGTAACAATCCTTTAGAAGAACATAAGGACTTGCCATAGCTGCATTTCAGCTTGCACTTTCCTTTTGGTGCTACTTGCATGGCCATTTATTATAAGATGACAGTTATGTTGTCGCAGAGGTCAACGAAGAAGAACTTCAGGAAATGCTTGCTATTTTACACAGCTTAAAACAACAGGATAAAATTCTTACATTTTGTTACCATAAATCAACGACGGCTTGGCCCAGTATTTCGGTAACATAAATTGTTTGCAAAAAAACAATCCCTGACTGCCCAGTTGGGTTTTGCTGTCAGCTGGATGTTGAGCTTGTGTTGTTGCGTTTTTTCCTTTTTCTCTTTGGTTTTCACTGGCTAGAACAGATGTTGAAGATTAGGTGAAGACATCGGGTAATATAATATAGGAAATACCTCTGAGATTTGTCATTTTGCTCTGTTCTCTACAAACCCGAGATGCTCTGGTCGCAGGCTATGGAATTCATAGATAAATGCCAGTTGTCTTTCCATGTCATTTCCATGTTACAATGCCACAGTGCCTGAAAGGATTGCAGAAATCAGACTTGAATTAAGATGAAGGTGTCTCTAGTGACTACAGGCTATGCATAGTGCTCTCTTGCAATTGGTGAATGGTAAACCTCATTAATTTGACTGATTTTTTTGAGGAAACATCAACAATGAGACCATTGTTTTACTTTATTGCCTGCCTCTTTGTTTTGCCGTACCCATGTAAGATGATTGAACGCGTTCTCTCCGTTGTTTCCATTTGAATCACCTCCAACTCTTCTGCGTTCAAGTGATTCCATTCACAGACCCCTTAGTAGTCGTTGCCAAAGGCTACTATGGTAGCAAGTGATGTATGTCACATTTTTTTTTGCCTCAGGGATTAATGGATAATGCAGTTTCAAATGGAAAACACAGGGGAAAATGTGAGTGGCGTTTGAGCGATGTCTTTGACCAGCCGCATGTGTGACCCCCTGTGCTGGGGTCCTGTAACCCTCCCTCTGCTATGTGTCACATCCACATTCACATGATGGACCAAGCTATTCATGTATATTACAGGAAGCCACTTAATGATCATTTCCCCTTGTACAGACTGTCATTCAGTCTGCAGAGTATACAGAAATAGAGCTTATTTTGATACGGCTTCACATGAAAGATGACTTGTTCAGCATCGTCTCACAAAGAGCGCCGACCATTCTCCCCCTCTTTTTTTTTTACTGTAATAGGCTTCAAAACAGCTTGTATGGAAATTGTACCTATTTATACAGAATGCTGACTCATTGTGCTCGTTTAGTCTTTCTCGTTATGGATAGCTGAGTGCCAGATATGCTTTGGCCAGCACAATGGTGAGCATTTTTGACTAAATTCAAAACATTCTAGATTCCCTTTGAGAAGGCATGAGGGCACAATTTGTGGCTGAACTGTCTTCGCTGTTCCACTGCCCCACAGCTCTTTCACATCAGTATGCTAATCTATAAGTCAGAGTATGATAAGAACCATTTGCCAGAGAGAGAACAGAAAGAGCTGGAGTAAAGTGAACCCTGCATCAGCACAGTAAAGTGAACCCTGCATCAGCACAGTAAAGTGAACCCTGCATCAGCACAAGGTCAGTAAAGTGAACCCTGCATCAGCACAAGGACAGTAAAGTGAACCCTGCATCAGCACAGTAAAGTGAACCCTGCATCAGCACAAGGTCAGTAAAGTGAACCCTGCATCAGCACAAGGTCAGTAAAGTGAACCCTGCATCAACACAAGGACAGTAAAGTGAACCCTGCATCAGCACAGTAAAGTGAACCCTGCATCAGCACAAGGGCAGTAAAGTGAACCCTGCATCAGCACAAGGTCAGTAAAGTGAACCCTGCATCAACACAAGGACAGTAAAGTGAACCCTGCATCAGGACAGTAAAGTGAACCCTGCATCAGCACAAGGGCAGTAAAGTGAACCCTGCATCAGCACAAGGGCAGTAAAGTGAACCCTGCATCAGCACAAGGACAGTAAAGTGAACCCTGCATCAGCACAGTAAAGTGAACCCTGCATCAGCACAAGGGCAGTAAAGTGAACCCTGCATCAGCACAAGGTCAGTAAAGTGAACCCTGCATCAGCACAAGGGCAGTAAAGTGAACCCTGCATCAGCACATGGGCAGTAAAGTGAACCCTGCATCAGCACACGGTCAGTAAAGTGAACCCTGCATCAACACAAGGACAGTAAAGTGAACCCTGCATCAGCACAGTAAAGTGAACCCTGCATCAGCACAAGGGCAGTAAAGTGAACCCTGCATCAGCACAAGGTCAGTAAAGTGAACCCTGCATCAGCACAAGGGCAGTAAAGTGAACCCTGCATCAGCACAGTAAAGTGAACCCTGCATCAGCACAAGGGCAGTAAAGTGAACCCTGCAGCACACGGGCAGTAAAGTGAACCCTGCATCAGCACAAGGTCAGTAAAGTGAACCCTGCATCAGCACAAGGGCAGTAAAGTGAACCCTGCATCAGCACAAGGTCAGTAAAGTGAACCCTGCATCAGCACAAGATCAGTAAAGTGAACCCTGCATCAGCACAAGATCAGTAAAGTGAACCCTGCATCAGCACAAGATCAGTAAAGTGAACCCTGCATCAGTGCAAGGGCAGGAAAGAGAAATGGTGAATGACACTGAAGGGAAATGGTAAAGTGAATCCGTCACTACACCGAGTGCAATGTAAGCGGCGTAAATGTAAAATATATCCAAAGAAATAAATGGAGGAAATTATCATTTCAGATTAATATGAAGCTTAATCTATATGACATACTAATCTGGATTTTGTGTTGTTTCCACATCATGTCATGTCACATTTTGTCCTGTTACATTATATGTATGATTGTAATACATAGTTCCATATACCCTAGATTTGTGTAATGTTGTGTCGAGGTCTGCAACAATTTGACCGAGGCCTTTTTACGTCCTTCACGAAGCATCATCAGGAAAGCGGCGCTGCTGCTGCAGACATTGCCTTCTTTGTCAGCGTTAACACCAGTGGCATATTGGATATCTTCCACCTGGGGAATTAATTCAAGGCCTTTAATCAGGGCCAGGACCCTTATCTCCACATGGGATTGAAAGCAGCTGAGCTAATGCAAAGCTTTTTGATGTACTTAGAGGCCAGCGGGGTTTGAAGGAGCGGGGGGGGGGGGGGGGGGGGGGGGAGTCATCTCAGGTCTTTGAACACTTGGTTTTGTTCAGAGATGTGGTGGTGGCTGGCATTCCAGTGTCAGCAGCGCTGCTAACAGGTCCGCTTGTGTTCCCCGGCCCCAGGAGACAGTTTGGCAGCGTAGGGGACATGAGGAAGGTGGGCTTGGGGGGTGGAGGGGGCAGGAAGTGCTTTTATCCGCGCTGAACTGTGATTTGGGGGGCAACATTCTTGACTGCGCTCCAGTCGTCATGTACCGCGCCGCTACACTGTTGTCCTGGGTCTCGTTTCTGTGATGAGAGACGACACCGGGCGCCCTCTGTCCTGTGTCTGGACCATTATATACTCATCACACGGTCAGTTAGGGGTGTCAGTGTGATGGCAAACAGTTGTTTTTTTTGTTTTTTTTGAGGCAGCACTGCGTATCATGTATTTGTGTGTGTGTGTGTGTGTGTATGGTGCGTAAGTGTGTTGGTATGTGTATATGTGAGTGTGTATGATGTCAGAGTGTGTGTTTCTGTTTCTGTGTGTTTCTATGTCTCTCTGTGTGTGTGTGTGTGTGTGTGTGTGTGTGTGTGTGTGTGTGTGCCTCTGTGTGTTTCCATGTGTGTGTATGTGTGTGTGTGTGTGTGTGCTCAAATGTGTGTGTGCGTGTGTGTTTTCATGCATGTGTGTGTGTGTGTGTTTTCATGCGTGTGTGTGTGTGTGTGTTTTCATGCGTGTGTGTGTGTGTGTGTGTATGGTGCGTAAGTGTGTTGGTATGTGTATATGTGAGTGTGTATGATGTCAGAGTGTGTGTTTCTGTTTCTGTGTGTTTCTATGTCTGTGTGTGTGTGTGTGTGTGTGTGTGTGTGTGTGTGTGTGTGTGTGTCTCTGTGTGTTTCCATGTGTGTGTGTATGTGTGTGTGTGTGTGTGCTCAAATGTGTGTGTGTGTTTTCATGCAGGTGTGTGTGTGTGTGTGTCTGTGTGTGTGTGTGTGTTTTCATGCGTGTGTGTGTGTGTGTTGTGTGTGTGTTTTCATGCGTGTGTGTGTGTGTGTGTGTGTGTGTGTGGATTCAAGAAGAGAGAGCAGTGAGCGTAACACCCTGTCGTGACAGTCTGGCAGCATGTTTATCTTGCAATAACGACCTCCGTGTGTGTTTTCAATGCTTTTGTTCAGGTCTGCATGTTTGCATTTAACTGGTTTATTTGGATTAGAGTGACATTATTTCAAACGATAGCTGATGACATGAAACAATGAATGCAGTAATCTCATACACTAATTTCATTTAGAAACACATTGTGCAACTGGTGTTTGGTTCCCTCTAGAGGTCCAGAAGAAAACACTGAAATCTGTTGTTTCCTGATCTTCTGTGGGATGTTTCTAAATGCCATTAGCTGGACAGTGTTTCAGAAAACCAACACATGTGTATATATACTCTTTTGATCCCGTGAGGGAAATTTGGTCTCTGCATTTATCCCAATCCGTGAATTAGTGAAACACACTCAGCACACAGTGTACACACACTGAGGTGAAGCACACACTAATCCCGGCGCAGTGAGCTGCCTGCATCAACAGCGGCGCTCGGGGAGCAGTGAGGGGTTAGGTGCCTTGCTCAAGGGCACTTCAGCCGTGCCTACTGGTCGGGGTTCAAACCGGCAACTCTCCGGTTACAGGTCCGATAGGCTAACCAGTAGGCCACGGCTGCAGTGCACGGCTGTGGTATAATTACTGACCACACGCACAGATCTAATGCACGTGGCAGACTTTGAGTACCTTCCCACGTCTGCATGACATTTATTTTGGCTACTGTGATGCAGTACTGCCTTCTTTTCCTACTCACTACATTAAAACGGTGACAGTTCTCTTTGGACGAACACTATGAAAAATGGTTAAAACCTAAAGTCTATCTGCTGTCTGGAGATTTATTTCACCATTAACCTGCAGCAGAGTAAAAAGTCTTCCAACACTTAGAATCTCTCAGAAAGATTGATGTCCTTCAGTTTCAGGTTGACTTGACTTCTCCGTGACTCTAAGCTGATGCGTACTCTGTGCTCCTCTGCCGGACTAGGCTACATCTCCACGTCCTCTCTGACGTTTCCCCTCCGGTTCGGCTAGCGTGATTTATTAGAGGGCTTATTAGCTCACCCCTCTGCCTGCCAAGCCCTCTGCTTGGCTAGCATTTACAGGCCTATTATAACCTCATCAAAGTCCAATCAAAGACGTTACAATCGTGAGGGGATATGATTTAATTGGCCTATTTTGGAATCTACCGTGTGTAGTAGTGATATGAACTGGGTTCCATGTCTGAGGTTCATTGGTGAATCAAAGGTTCATTTTCCTTTAAAGTTAATCTGTGTCTTTTATATTTAAGGCTGATATTGGAAGAATCAATAAACATAGACCACATATGGTCATGAGAATGTTACACTCGGATGAAGGGTCACTGAGTTCTTCTCAAATTCATATGTTTGGTCTCGATCAGAAGACAGTTATAAATAGGCCCAGTATTCTATAGCTTTGTTGTACTATGGAATTACAGTAATTGTACAACTTTAATTGTACAACTTTAACACATTATGATATATTCCACAGTCAATAGTCAGTCAATATAATTTCCAAAACAGCATCTGTGATGGTCCATCGTATTCATGTATTACTATATGCCATACAATGCATGCCAGGTAACTTTTCAAAAATTCCAAGGACACAGCAGTCCTAGTTTCTGGCTCTTTAAATGAGCCCTGCTCTGGCTCATCTCCGCAAGCCCAACAGGTAAGTGATCCCCTCCAGAGGAAGCCATGTTCTCCGACGAGGGAGGGTGATGGGACAGCACCAGCGCTCAGGGAGCCATAGGGGCTTAGCCCGCGGCCGCAGACTCTCTGGCCGTGGACGATGGCCCTGGCAGCGCTGAGCGACTCCTTCATGGGACAGTTGCGGAGACAGGATGTGGCGTGTCAGACCTGATTAGTGTGGCACACACAAACACACATACACACACACACACACACACAAACACACAGAGCGTGTCTGTGGGCTTTGGCTCTGGGGAAGCACTTTCCAGACGAGCAGTGGAGGAGCAGCGCCCCACCTAGCGGGCCGTGCTAGCCGACCCCTTGGAGTCAGGCGTGGGTGAAGCCTGTTTCCCCCCTGGAAGCAGCCGGGCGACCCACTCTTGATTTTCAGAGGTTGCTAGGTTTGACACGTGTCCAAGGCAAACATCGATTTTTATATTTATATTTGCTAATTTAGTACAGTCGTCTCTCCGCGGAACCGTAGCAAATGAAACTACCAGACGAGCCTGAACTGTAAAACGCTGGAGAGAAATCCCAGCAGGCTTAAAAAATTTTCCTGGAAAAAGCGGCTACCTGTAAGTGAACATTAAAATGATTAAATTGTGGAATATCCACATGACCTGACGAACAGTACGTAAGAACAGTAGCCTTGTTTGTCTTAAACTGGCCCCGTGCCCTGTGCCAGTTCATTCCCGCGTCTGTGTAGGTCATCACTAGCCGGCTCGAAGGGGCGCTCTCCTTTGTAAGGGAGCCCCTGTGCTCGGGGTATACCACCTCCAAGTCTCTCCCCCTCCTCCCATCTTTCTAGAATTGCCAACAGACACATTAGACGCCCTTGTCCACCCACCCAAACGGGCTGAGGTAATATGTCTGCTAATCTAATCTATGTGCTGTGGAGAGCTGTAGCTGCCCCGCCCCTTCCTTGTCTCTTCTGATGGATGATTGACATGTCAGCGGGAGAGGCAGTAGGCTTTAGATAAGCGTGCTACAGGCCATTCAGCATTGACGTCTGTTTCGGTCACATTGCCAGATATGCTAAAACATGAAGTAGAAGCAATTACAGTGATCATGCTGTGTCAAACACATGCATTGGAACAAAGGGGTGGTGAGGGTAGGGGGGGCTGCTCAAGTGTCAACAGTGCCCTCTAGTGGCTGAGTGATTTGTGCATGAGTTGAACAAGAGACGAACATTTCTCACACTCACACTTTAAAAGGTGTGTAAAATTAGCTCCTGTCTGCCAGTAGTGGGGGAAAATACACCTTCTGCGGTTCTTTTATAGACCTCTGGAGACCCCAGTCAGAAGTCGGCAAAGCCAATATCTTGACACCTGCTCAGGCCTTGACAGGGTGAGAGAGACTGGTCAGTTGGGCTGCACCTCCACCGGTCCCAGCGATTTCCTGGCCTGGCGGCCGAGCCGACCCTGATTTCCGCCAGGGTATTTACGTTGCGCATGGGGAGCCTTTAAAAGAGGAGATCCAAGGAAAGGAGACACCCGAGGCCTGTCAACTCTGCCCCTCCCTGCCCCAGCCATGGATGACTTTAGCAGGCAGGCATCACTCCCCTCTGCTCTCTCTCTCTCTCTCTCTCTCTCTCTCTCTTCTTTCCCCTTTCTCTTTCCTTCCTCTTCCTCTTTCTTAATGTGATTGGGGTTAGTGATGATGGACAAATTACCACCACCTCCCAGCTCATACCACACAGGACTTAACCCAGAGGCGACTGATTTAAGCTCACATGCATCTCATGGAAATTCCTAACAAATTGCCCTGAACAAGATCAGGCCCAGCGCTAATTCTGTAATCGGTAATAATCAGCCAGACTGTCCACATCTCCATGGATGTGTTTATTCCTCTGGGTGTGGTCTGCTCTTGGCTTCTAGAATCTTCCAGGATGCGGATAATGACACCAGCTGTCCCTGTCAATACTTCCTCTGACCACTCTGATATCGGCCACTTAATCTCATCACTGTGTCACCACGCCTCATGTTCTGCCAAAGCTTATCTCTCACTCTTGTCATAATTTTCTAGTATTGAAAATGATATGTTTGTTTTCTGCTACAAACAAAGTTACTAAGTAACACATCTCCACATGTTGATGTGCGATATACTGTGCATACAATGTGTGTGTGCGCATGTGTGTGCATGTCTGTGTGTGTGTGCGTATGTGTGTGTGTGTCTGTGTGCGTGTGCGTGATAATGGAGGCTTAGTTTCCTTGCGGCCTTTACACAGTGCAGGTGCACATATTAATTGAGCCTGCCCTTGGGGGACTGTGTATCTTTACCACAGATGAAGGAGTCAATATCCTGTGCTGGTCACTGACAGTGGCCCTTTGGGGGTGATGTGTGTGTGTGTGTGTATGTACTGTATGTGTGTGTGTGCGCGCGCGCTGTTCCCCTCCCTCTCCAGCTGAGTGTCGTTTCACGGCCTGTCTACCGGACTGGAATGTCTTTCACAGTCTGCAGTCTCTCAGCGGCTGTCTCTTCCATCAAAAGCCAGGCACAGACCCATGGGGCGGGGCTCTCGTCAGGATCTGACCCCCCCACACTCCTGCTCAATGCTGTGGGGTCGACCTGGGGATTGTTTGAGCAAGTGATGATGTTGGGCAAGGTCCAGGTTCGGACAGTATGGAAAATATATAGAAATATGTACTGCCAGTGGGCCATCTTTCTCTGCCTTTTGGCTCCGGGACTAATTCTTGGTCCTCTGTGAAGATTTTCATAGAGGAACGTAACTTTATCACTCAGTCCAGTGTGTGTGTGTGTGTGTGTGTAAGAAGAGAAGAGGAAGATGATTTCAAGGAACTTTGGAGTCCCTCTGGATGTAAGGAACTGCTGATGTGACTGAAAAAGACGAAAATCTTTTTTATGAGTCCTGAGGTCAGTCGCTTGTCCCTGCGAAGAGAGAGAGAGCCACAGGCAATCAGTCCGTATCAAAAACGAATGAAACCGATACCTATTACTCCTGAGGTTCCTAGCAGTTCACACGCATTTCTTTCTATAAATCAGATTAGATTGGATTTGTTGGGCTGTTCGCTGCCAGGGAAGCTATGCTATGCTATTAAGTTACACAGACAAAGCCTCACTGTATTTAAATACGGAGAGCCCCAAGAGTGTTACGGTGCCAGGATTTCCACCGGCGGTGAACGCGGCCGCGGCTGCATTGTGTTTACCCAAGATCAGAATTGATTGCCTTGCTGGTATCCGCGGTGTGGGGCGAATTCAAAAAGGGCCTCGCGAGAGAGGAGGGAGGAAGAGTTATGGCGCGGGGAGGTAGAACGAGTGGAGCGGCTCGCCTGGAAGAGCAAGAGCAGCTGTCCGCTCTTTTCTGCGCTTGTTCCCTGCTTCAGCGGACCGGCCGAGAGCTGTAACTTACATGTTTTACTGGCCTCACGTCAGCTGCTGGGCTGTACAAGCCTATTCATTTCTCAGGTTTAACTGGAGCGGATCTGTGCCGCGTGTGGGCCAGATCAGAGCCGCGTGTGGCTCAGTGCCAGCTGGCCTATTGGGTTGGATCGGTGGACATCATGAAATGAAACACCTAACCCAACGTTTGAGCAGGAACATGGCTGAATCTCACTCGTCTGCTCCTGGTGCTCATTTTGTCTCTCTTCGACTCGCATATCACGAAACAGGAAGGCGTTTTTCACTCCCGTCACATACCTGTTGTAAATCAGCACTGAAATATGGGCTCATTGTGCCAGACATATCAGGACGTTTACTACCTGACCGTCTGGGGATTGGGGACGTTTGACTTTTGTTCCCATTTTAACCTAACCGATGTCTATCCTATTAGTAGACATGGAAAGTAGACATATTATGAAAAGCTTTGAACTAGGTTTGTTATTATTATTGTGTCAAACATATGGACACTATTTATCCACTTGTTTGGCTCAGAAGCTGTACACATTTTCAGATGTTAACTACTGTATCTGGCCACAATATGTGACGGCAGGCTTCCTTCTGTGTTTAGAGAAATATAGACACATTTCCTGTCTGTTCCATATGACATCAGTTCATCAAATA